>NC_057797.1:246780075-246783653 GCF_018294505.1 Triticum aestivum | reverse complement strand
GAAAATCGACTGACCCAAAAGTCGATTCAGTCGACTGAAGTGTAGCTAAATCGGAGTAGCATCGCAAGCAAGAGCAAGAGCGAGAGCAGCAGCGCGAGCAAGAGCAATAGCAAGAGCAGACCAGGCAGGGGACCGAGAGCAAGAGCAGAGCAGCAGCGCGAGCGAGAGCTAAAGCAGCAGCAGCTCCTACTGATGTGTACGTCGCCACCGAGGGAGCGACACCGTGGAGGAAGTGGCCGGCGACGCCACTGTGGATGGAGTCGCGTCGTGTCGGCTCGGGACCGAGCGCCGACAGCACCATGAGATCGAATCAAGAAGAAAATGCGGCGATTAGTGTATAACCTCTTTGGTGGTGCCGATTAGGCCGCAGCTTCATCCGAGGAAACGGTGATGATGATGCTCTTCTAGTGGTGCAGGTGAAGACGGCTGTAACGCCCTCGATGCGGCTATATCTCCTACGTGTCGAAGTACGACTTAGAGGCATAACCGCATTGAAAGCCATGATGCAACTAAGGTCATCTTCACAACAACCCATGTAAATAAATAAAAGGGGAAAAGATACATAGTTGGCTTACACTCGCCACATCACACAAATACATGAATAACATTACATTCATCCAATACACTCATGGTCCGACTACGGTAGCAAAATAAAGATCAACCCCCACATGCGACACGGTCCCTAATCGCCCCAACTGGGCACCACTACTGATCATCTAGCAAAGACACATAGTAACGGCGAGAGTCTTCGTCGAACTCCCACTTGAGCTCAAGCGCATCGTCTGGAACGGTATCGTCGGTCCCCGCATCTCGTTTGGATGTAATCTGTGAGTCACGGGGACTCAGCAATCTCGCACCCTCGCGATCAAGACTATTTAAGCTTATAGGTAAGACAAGGTATGATGTGGAGCTGCAGCAAGCGACTAGCATGTATGGTGGCTAGCATACGCAAATGAGAGCGAGAAGAGAAGGCAAAAGCACGGACGAACAACTATGATCAAGAAGTGATCCTACAACAACCTACATCAAGCATTACTCCAACACCGTTTTCACTTCCCGGACTCCGCCGAGAAGAGACCATCATGGTTACACACGCGGTTGGTGCATGTTAATTAAGTTAAGTTTCAGGTTATCTACAACCGGACATTAACAAATTCCCATCTGCCCATAACCGCGGGCATGGCTTTCGAAAGTTCAAATCCCTGCAGGGAGACCCAACTTAGCCCATCACAAGCTCTCACGGTTAATGAAGGATATTCCTTCTCCCGAGACATCCCGATCAGACTCGGCATCCCGGTTACAACACATCCTCGACAATGGTAAAACAAGTCCAGCACCACCGCCCGAATGTGCCGACAAATCCCGATAGGAGCTGCACATATCTCGTTCTTAGGGCACACTCAGATGAACACTATGTACAACTAAAACCAACCCTCAAATTTCCCCAAGGTGGCGCTGCAAGTGACTCTGTTTTGGACCAACACTCAGAGGAGCACTGGCCCGGGGGGTTTAATAAAGATGACCCTTGGGCTCCGGAAACCCAAGGGAAAAAGAGGCTAGGTGGCAAATGGTAAAACCAAGGTTGGGCATTGCTGGAGGAGTTTTATTCAAGGCGAACTGTCAAGGGGTTCCCATTATAACCCAACCGCGTAAGGAACGCAAAATCCGGGAACATAACACAGATATGACGGAAACTAGGGCGGCAAGTGTGGAACAAAACACCAGGCAAAAGGCCGAGCCTTCCACCCTTTACCAAGTATATAGGTGCATTAAGATAACAATATAATATAGTGATATGCCAACAATAAACACTGTTCCAACAAGGAACGATCTCCAATCTTCACCTGCAACTAGCAACGCTATAAGAGGGGCTGAGCAAAGCGGTAACATAGCCAAACAACGGTTTGCTAGGACATGGTCGTTAGAGGTTTGACATGGCAATATGGGAGGCATGATAAGAAAGTGGTAGGTATCATAGCATAGGCATAGCACAAGAGCGAGCATCTAGCAAGCAAAGATAGAAGTGATTTCGAGGGTATGGTCATCTTGCCTACAACGTTGTTAGAGTTGACTTGATCCTCGTAAGAGAACTCAACGGGCTCCTCGTTCACGAACTCATCTCCCAGATCTACCCAAACAAGAGCAACAAGCAAACGGAACACAATCAACCACGTGCAATACTCAAACAACATGATGCAAACATGGTATGATATGCAGGATGAGGTATGTGATGCATATGCTAGATTTGCAAAGGAATGTTTGAACCTGGCCTCAACTTGGAAATCCTAGAGTGCCACTAGAAAGGTGAGGTGATTTTGGTTGAAATCGATATAAAGATCACTGGAATCGGATGCACAGTTTGGAAATGGCAAGCAAAACAAATATGGCACCGGTCTACGATAAACAGCAAGTAACCATCTAAATGCATCAAGATAAATATGCTACAGCACGCAAACATGGCAACAAAATACATGGAAGGGATCCACTCATGATGCTTGACAAAATATGAACACTTAGCTACGAATAATTCATCCATTAACATGTTCAAACAAGCATGGCAAAGCTAACAGGTTTCAGACTTTGTGAAAAATTGGAGCATGCAAAACAGTTAACGAGTAGGCATGTTTACGAGCTCGATGCACTCACTACAGAGCATGGCATGACAAACTAAGCATACACCCATCAATAATACATGGCATAGAAGCTAGACATGGCAAGAACAATAACATAGCATGCACGGATCAATAGCAACATCCCCGGCAAAATCGCTAAACATGTCAACAATCTGCCAGGATTCACTTTGTAGCAAAAGTAGAGCTCGATTGACTCAATCTAGGGAGCTTAATAATTGCAAATAAAGACATGGATGGATAGAGAACCACAATATTAACAAAACATCCTTACTGATCATCCTCAAAAGAGGCATGGATCACTAGGAAACAACATGAACATATGGCATAAGTACCAAAACAGAACAAGAACTTAGTGAAATACTAAGTCCCTGAAATCAGCATTACCGATTACGCTACTTTGCAAGCTTGTTCTAGTCACCATGAATATCACAAAAATACATGGCAAGCACCTCTGTAAACATGGCATGGCATGTAACAAAACACATGTAGAGCTCAGGATCATAGCATGCACACATTAATCATGGCAAAAAAACAAAAGACTATTTGCTGAAACAGATCTGACAAATTCATCACATAGCCCACTTCCAACAGCATTTCAGGCATCAAGATGAGCTCAAATTAAAATGATTCAATGAGATGAAATGATGTACTCCTCGAAACAAACATTTTGATATGCTACACGCACAAATCGGATCTACGATAAGAGAGTTATGATATGCCAAAGTTTGCAAAAAAATTAGGGTTCGGGGATGAAAAAGTCAACCCGCGGGAAACGGATCTAGATCTGGAACTCGAGCACTGTAGCACGTACATGCCTCCCAAGGTTGAACTTCGTCGGAGTCGAGATCGGAGGTCGCCGGAGACGCTGCCGGGGTCGAGGGAGGCCGGGGCGACGCGGGTCGCCGGCGAGGCGGCGAGGAGGCGGCGCCGGCGCGCGAGGTGGTG
>NC_057797.1:246770233-246779605 GCF_018294505.1 Triticum aestivum | reverse complement strand
CCTAGGGCGGCCGGACGGGAGGAAGACGGCGGCAGGGTCGCGGGCGGAGGCGCGGGGCGGCGGGCTCTCGGGGGCCCTCCCTGGGCCGGGCGGGCCAGCGCGGCAGGGAGCCCCGGCGGGACACATGGCGGAGCCTCATTGGCTGGCGGCGGCGGGCGGATGTGTCTGGCCCAATTCGGACACGTCCGGCGGCGAGGGGAGCAGATTTCTAGGGCTTGGAAGGAGGGGATCCGGGATTTTCGTGGAGGGGTCTATTTATAGAGGTAGAGGAGGCTAGGAAGCTCCAAATGAGGTGCGGTTTGCGGCCATGCGATCGTGATCGAACACTCTAGATGATAGAAGAGGTTTAAGTGGGTTTTAGGCTAGTTTGGAGAGGTGTTGGGCTGCAACACACACGAGGCGTTTTCGGTCCCTCGGTTAACCGTTGGAGTATCAAACGAAGTCCAAATGGCACGAAACTTGATAGGCGGCCTACCGGTAGTAAACCAAGGCCGCATGGCAAGTCTCAGTCCAATCCGGAAATTTTTAACCCCCACACACGAAAAGAGGTAGAAAGGGCCACCGGAGGACATAGGAGCGTCGGAATGCAAAACGGACAACGGCGAAAATGCTCGAATGCATGAGACGAACACGTATGCGAATGCAATGCACATGATGACATGATATGAGATGCATGACAAAGACAACAACACACGGAGACAAAAAACGACAACGATGAAATGAAATAACTTAGTGCCGGAAACAGCAAGAGTTGGGATACATATAAGGTAAATAACGTCTGGGGTGTTACAACACTCCACCACTACTAAAGGATCTCGACCCGAGATCTAGGAGTGGAAAAACTCCGAGTACACAGAATGGAGGTGATCCTCGTGTTCCCAGGTGGCTTCACGGTCGGAATGATGTGAGCACTTGACTTTGAGGAATTTGATTGACTTGTTGCGAGTCTTGCGCTCAGTTTCTTCAAGAATAGCAATTGGGTGCTCACAATAACAAAGGTCTTCTTGGAGATCAATGTCTTCAAAGTTGACGGTGCGGTCAGAGGTCTTGAAGCACTTGCGGAGCTGAGAGACATGGAACACGTCGTGCACGTTTGCAAAGTTGGAGGGAAGCTCAAGTTGATATGCGAGATCGCCTCTCTTGCTGACGATCTTGAAAGGACCCACGTATCTAGGGGCAAGCTTCCCTTTGATACCGAAGCGACGAGTACCTTTCATTAGAGAAACACGGAGGTAAACACGGTCTTCGTTCTCGAAAGCCAAATCAGGATGCTTACTATCATAGTAGCTCTTCTGGCGCGAGTGCGCTGCTTTGAGGTTATCACGAATGACTTTACACATCTCTTCTGCCTCTGTGATCAAGTCATTTCCAGGAAGTTGACGTTCACCAGTCTCTGACCAGTTAAGAGGAGTACGACACTTCCTGCCATAGAGAATTTCAAATGGTGCCTTGCCCGAACTCGCTTGAAAATTGTTGTTGTAGGAAAACTCGGCATATGGAAGACAATCTTCCCACTTCATACCGAAAGAGATAATGCAAGCCCTGAGCATATCTTCAAGAATCTAATTGACACTCTTGACTTGGCCGCTAGTTTGAGGATGAAAAGCTATGTTGAAACGGATGTTGGTGCCCATGGCCTTCTGGAAAAAAAACCCAAAACTTCGAGGTGAATATGCTGCCACGATATGAAGAAATCAACTGTGGAATGCCGTGCGGAGAGACAATCCGAGAGGTATAAAGCTCCGCCAATTGAGCTGTTGTGATGGATTCTTTGATAGGAAGGAAATGAGCCACTTTAGTGAGTTTGTTGATGATAACGAATATAGCATCATTGCCACGCTTGGACTTTGGAAATCCAGTCACGAAGTCCATCTCAATGTGGTAAAACTTCCATTCTGGAATGGCAAGAGGTTGGAGGAGACCAGCTGGTCATTGGTGTTCTGCCTTCACTCTTCTGCAAACATCACATTCGTTCATCAACTGAGCAATCTCGCGCTTCATTCGAGTCCACCAATACGCCTGCTTGAGGTCCTGGTACATCTTTGTACTCCCAGGGTGGATGGAGAGGAGTGAATTGTTAGCCTCGTTCGTAATGACTTTACCAAGATCACCTTTAGGCACAACAATGCGATCCTCGAAGAATAGAGTATCCTTGTCATCAAGACGATAGCACTTGTACTTGGGTTGACTCTTGGCAATCCCAATCTTCACTTTCTTCACCATAGCATCAAGAAGTTGAGCCTCGCGAATCTGATCTTCCAAAGTAGGAGAGACTTGGAGGTTGGCGAGGAAACCTTGAGGAACAACTTGCAGATTGAGTTTGCGGAAAGCTTCACAAAGCTCGGGTTGGTAAGGCTTGAGAATCAAACTGTTGCAGTAAGCCTTCCTGCTCAAAGTGTAAGGAATTACATTGGCCTTGCCTGGAGTATATTCGATACTCAGATTATACTCTTGAATCATTTCGACCCAATGAGTCTGCCTGAGGTTGAGATTAGGCTGAGTGAAGATGTACTTGAGACTCTTGTGGTTAGTGAAGATGTCCACTTTTCTTCCGAATAAGAGATGTCTCCAAGTCAAAAGAGCATGCACAACTGCCGCCAACTCGAGGTCATGAGTGGGGTAGTTTTTTTCATTGGGCTTCAACTGGCGAGAGGTATAAGCCACAACTTTCTTCTCTTGCATCAACACTGCACCAAGACCTTGAAGAGAGGCATCACAGAAGACCTCGAACGGTTCGGATTCATCAGGAGGAGTCAGAACTGGAGAAGTGACTAATTTCTCTTTCAGGGTGTTGAAAGCGATGTCAAATTCAGGAGACCAAACGTACTTCACGTGCTTCTGGAGAAGGTTTGAAAGAGGCTTCGCGATCTTTGAAAAGTTCTCAACGAACCTTTGACAGTAGCTTGCGAGACCAAGGAAGCTGCGGAGTTGCTTCACGTTCTGAGGCGGTTCCTAATTCACAATTGCAGACACCTTCTCAGGATTCACCGCTATGCCCTTGGCAGAGATGATATGCCCAAGATAGAGAACCTCATCGAGCCAAAACTCGCACTTCGAAAACTTGGCGTAGAACTGATGTTCTCTGAGCTTATCGAGCACCAAACGCAAGTGCTTGGCATGATCTTCCTTGTTCTTGGAAAAGACCAAAATTTCATCGAGGTAGACCAAGACTAAGTCATTTGTGTAGGCGTTGAAGATGAAGTTCATCATGCGAGAGAAAGTTAGAGGAGCATTGACGAGGCCAAAAGACATGATAGTGTATTCATATGAACCATAGCTTGTTCTGAACGCCGTCTTGGGGATATCTTGCTCACGAATTCGAATCTGGTGATAGCCCATACGAAGATCAAGCTTGGAGAATACTTGAGCACCTTTGAGTTGTTCAAACAGCTCATTCACTCTTGAATATCGAGTTGCTTCTTCACCTCCTTGAACTCTTCAGGTCTAAGTTTGTAAGGACGTTTGCAAACAGGTTCCGTGCCAGGCTCAAGATCGATGACAAATTCAACTGGCCGGTGCGGAGGCATTCCTGGAAGCTCTTTTGGAAAGACGTCTTGATATTTGCAAACGACTGGAATTTGAGAGATGGCATCCAATTCACCCTTCTCATTGAGAGAAAATAGACAGATGGTATCATCACGAGCGGCAAGGACAATTACATCCTTAGACGAATGAGTCAATTGAATCTGCCTAGCAGCACAATCAAGATGAGCCTTGTTCTTAGAAAGCCAGTCCATTCCAAGATTAGGTCAATATCCGAGTTACCAAGGACCACTAGAGAGGACAGAAACTTGTAGTCTCCCAACGTGATAGAGACATCAGGAGCAACCAAACTAGAAGTCAAAAGCTTGCCAGGAGAAACAACTTGCATGACTTTGGGCATAACCTCAGTATCAACATTGTGCTTCGATGCAAATGGGAATGACAAGAAAGAATGCGATGCACCAGTGTCAAAAAGTACTTTTGCAGGAAAATCGTTAACAGGAAGGTTACCCATGATGACATCTGACGAGTCCTCTGCCTGAGATGCATTCATCAAATTGACCTTGGCGTGCTTGGGGTTATGCTTGACCACTGCGGTACTTGCCGATCTCACAGGAGGAGGAGGAGGGAGACGCCTCTGATTGAAGCATTTGTTGGCATAGTGACCCTTCTGTTGGTACTTGTTGCACGTGACCACCGAGAGCGGACGGTGATACGGAGCACTTGATCTTGGAGCTTGAGATGAAGTCTTGTTGTGAAAGCCAGGGTTGGGTGGGTGGGAAGATCCACTGCCACATTTGCTCTTCTGCTGATAAGGCTGATGGAACGGAGGAGGAGGAAGCCAATACTTCTGCTGCTTAGCCACTTGAGTTGAGGAAGAAGGAGTTGCATCTCTGACTGGCTTCTTGGAAGCATCGCACTTCAGTTGAGCAGTCTCTTGCTTCATTGCCATGTTGTAAAACTCATCATACTTCTTGGGCTCAAAGAGGACGAGAGCTAACTGGAGTTCTTCTCTGAGACCACCCCTGAACTGGTATATCATGCTCTTATCGTCAGGGACGTCTTGCTTAGCAAAACAGGCGAGCTTCTGAAACATGATGTTGTACTGGTAAACAGACATAGTGCCTTGCTTCAGGTTGCGGAATTCCTCATGCTTGCTTTCAACCACACTTTGAGGAATATGATGAGCTTTGAAGTCTTGACGGAATTCATCCCAGGTAATTGCACGGCCTCCTCTGAAATCTTTGTACTGCTGAAACCATTCTGCAGCTTGGTCTTTGAGTTGGAAGGAGGCGAACTTGACAAAGTCCTCAGGCCTGACGTTACTGCACTCGAAATGCTTGCATATGTCCACAAGCCAATCATCAGCGTCTGTTGCCTCAACACAATTGCTGAAGGTCTTTGGTTGGTTAGCAAGGAACTGGTTGAGTGTAGCAAACTGATTCTGATTGTTGCCATGGACCTGGTACCCTTGGTTGCGCTCTTGAAGAAGTCGCATGATCAGCTGCGTGTTTGCATTGGTAGTGGCCATCATAGCTTGCCATGCCTCCAGAGGTGGAGGTGGTGCTAGTGGATCAGGATTCGGAGTCGTGCGCGTTGGAGGAGCCATCCTGAAGAGGTTGACATCCATTAGCATCTTGATAGACAAATATTTAAGCTGAATCAAACGGGTTGAAATTGCAACATATAGTCTTCACATTCGAACAAAATGAACGAATGCATTCCAATCGAAATGGTCATATTTCCAAAAATTGAGAAGCCACTTAGAATTGAGGTAGAAGAAAAAATGACAAGGTACGGACAAGAACAAATACTTGGTGAGGATTACCAATCCCAAACCAAATATCCGCGGAAGAAGAACTAGAGATACAAGAATTCCCACCTATGAAACTCCCGAACCTTTCCGGTTATGCAATCAGGTGTTGGGGATACAGGGGAAGCATAATATCTCACCCAAATCTAGCAAATCCTACATCTAGCTGTATCCATCCTTCAATACATGACTGAGAAAACTTCGAAAATCATCTACCTTAACCTTCGAAAAGCATTCGTTATACAAGTTATGGCAATACTCCCGAACTCCAGCCCCAGTACTGGGTGGCGTCGAGGTTATCCCACCAACAACTGCATAAAAGAGATTTTCGATGTCGGCGAAACTCAGGTATTCCAGAATCTCAACGATAAAATTGTGATGGCAACACCTCGGAGCTCAACTCCCCGGGACACTGCCACAACCCCTAAATGTCAGGAGGCACCAAGAACAATGTTCTCGTCACAAAACCATCGGAACGATTCCAAGATACCCGCGTGATCCTAAAAAAATTAGTGAAATTTGAGAAGAGAAGAGTCAAAACTATACGTCAGGATGCCTCACTAGAGCGATGAAGGGACTGCGGAGTAAAAGAATTCCTAAACTCTCCGATATATAAATCACATTTTTCTAGACTCAACAACGCCAGTGACTCGATCAAGCAGGGGGCTCCTAAGGTCGGGGAAGGCTCTGATTACCAACTTGTAACGCCCTCGATGCGACTATATCTCCTACGTGTCGAAGCACGACTTAGAGGCATAACCGCATTGAAAGCAATGTCGCAAGTAAGGTAATCTTCACAACAACCCATGTAAATAAATAAAAGGGGAAAACATACATAGTTGGCTTACACTCGCCACGTCACACAAATACATGAATAACATTACATTCATCCAATACACTCATGGTCCGACTATGGTACCAAAATAAAGATCAACCCCCACATGCGACACGATCCCCGATTGCCCCAACTGGGCACCGCTACTGCTCATCTGGGAAAGACACATAGTAACGGCGAGAGTCTTTGTTGAACTCCCACTTGAGCTCAAGCGCATCGTCTGGAATGGTATCGTCAGTCCCTGCATCTGGTTTGGAAGTAATCTGTGAGTCACAGGACTCAGCAATCTCGCACCCTCGCGATCAAGACTATTTAAGCTTATAGGTAAGACAAGGTATGATGTGGAGCTGCGGCAGGTGACTAGCATGTATGGTGGCTAACATACGCAAATGAGAGCGAGAAGAGAAGGCAAAAGCACGGACGAACAACTATGATCAAGAAGTGATCCTAGAACAACCTACGTCAAGCATTACTCCAACACCGTGTTCACTTCCCGGACTCCGCCGAGAAGAGACCATCATGGTTACACACGTGGTTGGTGCATTTTAATTAAGTTAAGTTTCAGGTTATCTACAACCGGACATTAACAAATTCCCATCTACGCATAACCGCAGGCACGGCTTTCGAAAGTTCAAATCCCTGCAGGGGAGTCCCAACTTAGCCCATCACAAGCTCTCATGGTCAACGAAGGATATTCCTTCTCCCGAGACATTCCGATCAGACTCGGCATCCCGGTTACAAGACATCCTCGACAATGGTAAAACAAGTCCAGCAACACTGCCCGAATGTGCCGACAAATCCCGATAGGAGTTGCACATATCTCGTTCTCAGGGCACACTCAGATGAACACTACTTACAACTAAAACCAACCCTCAAATTTCCCCACGGTGGCGCTGCAAGTGGCTCTGTTTGGGACCAACACTCAGAGGAGCACTGGCCCGGGGGGTTTAATAAAGATGACCCTTGGGCTCCGGAAACCCAAGGGAAAAAGAGGCTAGGTGGAAAATGGTAAAACCAAGGTTGGGCAATGCTGGAGGAGTTTTATTCAAGGCGAACTGTCAAGGGGTTCCCATTATAACCCAACCGCGTAAGGAACGCAAAATCCGGGAACATAACACCGATATGACGGAAACTAGGGCGGCAAGTGTGGAACAAAACACCAGGCAAAAGGCTGAGCCTTCCACCCTTTACCAAGTATATAGGTGCATTAAGGTAACAAGATAATATAGTGATATCCCAACAATAAACAATGTTCCAACAAGGAACGATCTCCAATCTTCACCTGCAACTAGCAACGCTATAAGAGGGGCTGAGCAAAGCGGTAACATAGCCAAACAACGGTTTGCTAGGACATGGTGGGTTAGAGGTTTGACATGGCAATATGGGATGCATGATAAGCAAGTGGTAGGTATCGTAGCATAGGCATAGCACAAGAGCAAGCATCTATCAAGCAAAGACAGAAGTGATTTCGAGGGTGTGGTCATCTTGCCTGCAAAGTTGTTAGAGTTGACTTGATCCTCGTAAGCAAACTCAACGGGCTCCTCGTTCACGAACTCATCTCCCGGATCTACCCAAACAAGAACAACAAGCAAACGGAACACAATCAACCACGTGCAATGCTCAAACAACATGATGCAACCATGGTATGATGCATATGCAAGATTTGCAAATGAATGTTTGAACCTGGCCTCAACTTGGAAATCCAACAGTGCCACTGTAAAGGTGAGGTGATTTCGGTTCAAATCGATATAAAGATTACCGGAATCGGATGCACAGTTTGGAAATGGCAAGCAAAACAAATATGGCACCGACATGCGATAAACAGCAAGTAACCATCTAAATGCATCAAGATAAATATGCTACAGCACTCAAAGATGGCACAAAAATACATGGCAGGGATCCACTCATGATGCTTGACAAATGATGAACACTGAGCTACGGCTACTTCATCCATTAACAGGTTCAAACAAGCATGGCAATAGTGCAAATGCTAACAGGTTTCATACTTGGTGAAATTAGCACAAGTCTGGAATTTTTCATCAGGAAGCACACTTTAGAGCACGAAAACTACAAGCTAGAGGAACTTCACATGGCAAAGAAAGGCATGGCATGAAGCTACTCAAAGCACTTAACCAAAGTCCCTTAGTGACCTTGAGCCAAAAGGGATCAGAAAATACAATTGCAAGCATGTGAACATGGAAAAAACACAAACAGATTCAGACTTAGTGAAAAACTGGAGCATGCAAAACAGTTAACGAGTAGGCATGTTTACGAGCTCGATGCACTCACTACAGAGCATGACATGACAATCTAAGCATACAACCATCAAGAATACATGGCATAGAAGCTAGACACGACAAGAACAATAACATAGCATGCACGGATCAATAGCAACATCCCCGGCAAAATTGCTAAACATGTCAACAATCTGCCAGGATTCACTTTGTAGCAAAAGTAGAGCTTGATTGACTCAATCTAGGGAGCTTAATAATTGCAAACAAAGACATGGATGGATAGAGAACCACAATATTAACAAAACATCCTTACTGATCATCCTCAAAAGAGGCATGGATCACTAGGAAACAACATGAACATATGGCATAAGTACCAAAACAGAACAAGAACTTAGTGAAATACTAAGTCCCTGAAATCAGCATTACCGATTACGCTACTTTGCAAGCTTGTGCTATTCACCACGAATATCACAAAAATACGTGGCAAGCACCTCTGTAAACATGGCATGGCATGTAACAGAACACATGTAGAGCTCGGGATCATAGCATGCACACATTAATCATGGCAAAAACAACAAAAGGCTATTTATTGAAACAGATCTGACAAATTCATCACATAGCCCTCTTCCAACAGCATTTCGGGCGTCAAGATGAGCTCAAATTAAAATGATGCAATGAGATTAAATGATGTACTCGTCGAGACGAACATTTTGATATGCTACACGCACAAATCGGATCTACGATAAGAGAGTTATGATATGCCAAAGTTTGCAAAAAAAATTAGGGTTCGGGGATGAAAAAGTCAACCCGTGGGAAACGGATCTGGATCTCGAACTCGAGCACTGTAACACATACATGCCTCCCGAGGTTGAACGTCGCCGGAGTCGAGGTCGGAGGTCACCGGAGACGCTGCCGGGGTCAAGGGAGGCCGGGGCGACGCGGGTCACCGGCGGGGCGGCGAGGAGGCGGAGCCGGCGCGACGAGGTGGCGCGGCGCTGGCGGAGCTC
>NC_057797.1:246757892-246769805 GCF_018294505.1 Triticum aestivum | reverse complement strand
TGGGGTCGGGGGCGGAGGCGCGGGGCGCGCAGGCTCTCGGGGGCCCTCCCTGGGCCGGGCAGGCCGGCGCGGTGGGGAGCCCCGGCGGGACACATGGCAGAGCCTCGTTGGCCGGCGGCGGCGGGCGGACGAGTCTGGCCTAATTCGGACACGTCTGACGGCGAGGGGAGCAGATTTCTAGGGCTTGGAAGGAGGGGATCCGGGATTTTCGTGGAGGGGTCTATTTATAGAGGTAGAGGAGGCTAGGAAGCTCCAAATGAGGTGCAGTTTGCGGCCACGCGATCGTGATCAAACGCTCTAGATGATAGAAGAGGTTTAGGTGGGTTTTGTGCTAGTTTGGAGAGGTGTTGGGCTGCAACACACACGAGGCCTTTTCGGTCCCTCGGTTAACCGTTGGAGTATCAAACGAAGTCCAAATGGTATGAAACTTGACAGGCGGTCAACCGGTAGTAAACCAAGGACGTATGGCAAGTCTCAGTCCAATCCGGAAATTTTTAACCCCCACACACGAAAAGAGGTAGAAAGGGCCACCGGAGGACATAGCAGCGCCGGAATGCAAAACGGACAACGGGGAAAATGCTCGAATGCATGAGACAAACACGTATGCGAATGCAATGCACATGATGACATGATATGAGATGCATGACAAAGACAACAACACACAGAGACAAAAAAACCGACAACGATGAAATGAAATAACTTAGTGCCGGAAACAGCAAGAGTTGGGATACATATAAGGTAAATTACGTCCGGGGTGTTACAACACTCCACCACTACGAAAGGATCTCGACCCGAGATCTAGGAGTGGAAAAACTCCGGGTACTCAGAACGGAGGTGATCCTCGCGTTCCCAGATGGCTTCACGGTTGGAATGATGTGACCACTTGACTTTGAGGAATTTGATTGACTTTTTGCGAGTCTTGCGCTCAGTTTCTTCAAGAATAGCAACTGGGTGCTCACGATAAGAAATGTCTTCTTGGAGATCAATGTCTTCGAAGTTGACGGTGCGGTCAGGGGTCTTGAAGCACTTGCGGAGCTGAGAGACATGGAACACGTCGTGCACGTTTGCAAAGTTGGAGGGAAGCTCAAGTTGATATGCGAGATCGCCTCTCTTGCTGACGATCTTGAAAGGACCCACGTATCTAGGGGCAAGCTTCCCTTTGATACCAAAGCGACGAGTACCTTTCATTGGAGAAACAAGGAGGTAAACATGGTCTCCGATCTCGAAAGCCAAATCACGATGCTTACTATCATAGTAGCTCTTCTAGCGTGATTGCGCTGCTTTGAGGTTATCACGAATGACATTACACATCTCTTCTGCCTCTGTAATCAAGTAATTTCCAAGAAGTTGACATTCACCAGTCTCTGACCAGTTTAGAGGAGTACGACACTTCCTTCCATAGAGAATTTCAAATGGGGCCTTGCCTGAACTCGCTTGAAATCTATTTTTGTAGGAAAACTTGGCATATGGAAGACAATCTTCCCACTTCATACCAAAAGAGATAACGCAAGCCCTGAGCATATCTTCAAGAATCTGATTGACACGCTCAACTTGGCCGCTAGTTTGAGGATGAAAAGCTATGCTGAAACGGATGTTGGTGCCCATGGCCTTCTGAAAAGAATCCCAAAACTTCGAGGTGAATATGCTGCCACTGTCTGAAGAAATCAACTGTGGAATGCCGTGTAGAGAGACAATCCGAGAGGTATAAAGCTCCGCCAATTGAGCTGTTGTGATGAATTCTTTCATAGGAAGGAAATGAGACACTTTAGTGAGTTTGTCGATGACAACGAATATAGCATCATTGCCACGCTTGGACTTTGGAAATCCAGTCACGAAGTCCATCTCAATGTGGTCTAACTTCCATTCTGGAATGGCAAGAGGTTGGAGGAGACCAGGTGGTCATTGGTGTTCTGCCTTCACTCTTCTGCAGACATCACATTCGTTCACGAACTGAGCAATCTCGCGCTTCATTCGAGTCCACCAATATGCCTGCTTGAGGTCCTGGTACATCTTTGTACTCCCAGGGTGGATGGAGAGGAGTGAATTGTGAGCCTCGTTCATAATGACTTTACGAAGGTCACCTTTAGGCACAACAATGCGATCCTCGAAGAATAGAGTATCTTTGTCATCAAGACGATAGCACTTGTACTTGGGTTGACTATTGGCAATCCCAATCTTCACCTTCTTCACCATAGCATCAAGAAGTTGAGCCTCGCGAATCTGATCTTCCAAAGTAGGAGAGACTTGGAGGTTGGCGAGGAAACCTTGAGGAACAACTTGTAGATTGAGTTTGCGGAAAGCTTCACAAAGCTCGGGTTGGTAAGGCTTGAGAATCAAACTATTGCAGTAAGCCTTCCTGCTCAAAGCGCCAGCAATTACATTGGCCTTGCCTGGAGTATATTCGATACTCGGATTATACTCTTGAATCATTTCGACCCAACGAGTCTGCCTGAGGTTGAGATTAGGCTGAGTGAAGATGTACTTGAGACTCTTATGGTGAGTGAAGATGTCCACTTTTCTTCCCAATAAGAGATGTCTCCAAGTCAAAAGAGCATGCACAACTGCCGCCAACTCGAGGTCATGAGTGGGGTAGTTTTTTTCATTGGGCTTCAACTGGCGAGAGGTATAAGCCACAACTTTCTTCTCTTGCATCAACACTGCACCAAGACCTTGAAGAGAGGCATCACAGAAGACCTCGAACGGTTTGGATTCATCAGGAGGAGTCAGAACTGGAGCAGTGACTAATTTCTCTTTCAGGGTGTTGAAAGCGATGTCACATTCAGGAGACCAAACGTACTTCACGTGCTTCTGGAGAAGGTTTGAAAGAGGCTTCGCGATCTTTGAAAAGTTCTCAACGAACCTTCGACAGTAGCTTGCGAGACCAAGGAAGTTGCGGAGTTGCTTCACGTTCTGAGGCGGTTCCCTATTCACAATTGTAGACACCTTCTCAGGATTCACTGCTATGCCCTTGGCAGAGATCATATGCCCAAGATAGAGAACCTCATCGAGCCAAAACTCGCACTTTGAAAACTTAGCGTAGAACTGATGTTCTCTGAGCTTATCAAGCACCAAACGCAAGTGCTTGGCATGATCTTCCTTGTACTTGGAAAAGACCAAAATGTCATCGAGGTAGACCAAGACGAAGTCATTTGTGTAGGCATTGAAGATGAAGTTCATCATGCGAGAGAAAGTCGGAGGAGCGTTGATGAGGCCAAAAGACATGACAGTGTATTCATATGAACCATAGCTTGTTCTGAACGTCGTCTTGGGGATATCTTGCTCACGAATCCGAATCTGGTGATAGCCCATACGAAGATCAAGCTTGGAGAATACTTGAGCACCTTTGAGTTGTTCAAACAGCTTGTTGATGTTGGGCAGTGGGTACTTGTTCTTTATAGTCTTCTTGTTCAATGGACGGTAGTCCACATAGAGTCGGTCCGTTCCATCCTTCTTCTTCACAAAAAGAACTCCACAACCCCCCGAAGAAGAACTAGGTCAGGTGAGACCCATTCGCTCTTGAATATCGAGTTGCTTCTTCACCTCCTTCAACTCTTCAGGTCTAAGTTTTTAAGGACGTTTGCAAACAAGTTTCGTGCCAGGCTCAAGATCGATGACAAATTCAACTGGCCGGTGCGGAAGCATTCCTGGAAGCTCTTCTGGAAAGATGTCTTGATATTCGCAAACGACTGGAATTTGAGAGATGGCATCCAGTTTATCCTTCTCATTGAGAGAAAATAGACAGATGGTATCATCACGAGCGGCAAAGACAATTACATCCTCAAACGAATGAGTCAATTGAATCTGCCTGGCAGCACAATCAAGATGAGCCTTCTGCTTAGAAAGCCAAATCAGGATGCTTACTATCATAGTAGCTCTTCTGGCGCGACTGCGCTGCTTTGAGGTTATCACGAATGACTTTACACATCTCTTCTGCCTCTGTGATCAAGTCATTTCCAAGAAGTTGACGTTCACCAGTCTCTGACCAGTTAAGAGGAGTACGACACTTCCTGCCATAGAGAATTTCAAATGGTGCCTTGCCCGAACTCGCTTGAAAGTTGTTGCTGTAGGAAAAATCGGCATATGGAAGACAATCTTCCCACTTCATACCGAAAGAGATAACGCAAGCCCTGAGCATATCTTCAAGAATCTAATTTACACGCTCGACTTGGCCGCTAGTTTGAGGATGAAAAGTTGTGTTGAAACGGATGTTGGTGCCCATGGCCTTCTGAAAAGAATCCCGAAACTTCGAGGTGAATATGCTGCCACGATATGAAGAAATCAACTGTGGAATGCCGTGCAGAGAGACAATCCGAGAGGTATAAAGCTCCGCCAATTGAGCTGTTGTGATGGATTCTTTGATAGGAAGGAAATGAGCCACTTTAGTGAGTTTGTTAATGACAACGAATATAGCATCATTGCCACGCTTGGACTTTGGAAATCCAGTCACGAAGTCCATCTCAATGTGGTAAAACTTCCATTCTAGAATGGCAAGAGGTTGGAGGAGACCAGCTGGTCATTGGTGTTCTGCCTTCACTCTTCTGCAAACATCACATTCGTTCATCAACTGAGCAATCTCGCGCTTCATTCGAGTCCACCAATACGCCTGCTTGAGGTCCTAGTACATCTTTGTACTCCCAGGGTGGATGGAGAGGAGTGAATTGTGAGCCTCATTCGTAATGACTTTACGAAGATCACCTTTAGGCACAACAATGCGATCCTCGAAGAATAGAGTATCCTTGTCATCAAGACGATAGCACTTGTACTTGGGTTGACTCTTGGCAATCCCAATCTTCACCTTCTTCACCATAGCATCAAGAAGTTGAGCCTCGCGAATCTGATCTTCCAAAGTAGGAGAGACTTGGAGGTTGGCGAGGAAACCTTGAGGAACAAATTGCCGATTGAGTTTGCGGAAAGCTTCACAAAGCTTGGGTTGGTAAGGCTTGAGAATCAAACTGTTGCAGTAAGCCTTCCTGCTCAAAGCGTTAGCAATTACATTGGCCTTGCCTGGAGTATATTCGATACTTGGATTATACTCTTGAATCATTTCGACCCAACGAGTCTGCCTGAGGTTGAGATTAGGCTGAGTGAAGATGTACTTGAGACTCTTGTGGTTAGTGAAGATGTCCACTTTTCTTCCAAATAAGAGATGTCTCCAAGTCAAAAGAGCATGCACAACTGCCGCCAACTCGAGGTCATGAGTGGGGTAGTTTTTTTCATTGGGCTTCAACTAGCGAGAGGTATAAGCCACAACTTTCTTCTGTTGCATCAACACTGCACCAAGACCTTGAAGAGAGGCATCACAGAAGACCTCGAACAGTTCGGGTTCATCAGGAGGAGTCAGAACTAGAGAAGTGACTAATTTCTCTTTCAGGGTGTTGAAAGAGATGTCAAATTCAGGAGACCAAACGTACTTCACGTGCTTCTGGAGAAGGTGTGAAAGAGGCTTTGCGATCTTTGAAAAGTTCTCAATGAACCTTCGACAGTAGCTTGCGAGACCAAGGAAGCTGCGGAGTTGCTTCACGTTCTGAGGCGGTTCCCAATTCACAATTGCAGACACCTTCTCAGGATTCACCGCTATGCCCTTGGCAGAGATGATATGCCCAAGATAGAGAACCTCATCGAGCCAAAACTCGCACTTCGAAAACTTGGCGTAGAACTGATGTTCTCTGAGCTTATCGAGCACCAAACGCAAGTGCTTGGCATGATCTTCCTTGTTCTTGGAAAAGACCAAAATGTCATCGAGGTAGACCAAGACTAAGTCATTTGTGTATTCATCATGCGAGAGAAAGTCGGAGGAGTGTTGACGAGGCCAAAAGACATGAAAGTGTATTCATATGAACCATAGCTTGTTTTGAACGCCGTCTTGGGGATATCTTGCTCACGAATTCGAATCTGGTGATAGCCCATACGAAGATCAAGCTTGGAGAATACTTGAGCACCTTTGAGTTGTTCAAACAGCTCATTCGCTCTTGAATATCGAGTTGCTTCTTCACCTCCTTCAACTCTTCAGGTCTAAGTTTGTGAGGACGTTTGCAAACAGGTTCCGTGCCAGGCTCAAGATCGATGACAAATTCAACTGGCCGGTGCGGAGGCATTCCTGGAAAGACGTCTTGATATTTGCAAACGACTGGAATTTGAGAGATGGCATCCAGTTCACCCTTCTCATTGAGAGAAAATAGACGGATGGTATCATCACCAGCGGCAAGACAATTACATCCTCAGACGAATGAGTCAATTGAATCTGCCTGGCAGCACAATCAAGATGAGCCTTATTCTTAGAAAGCCAGTCCATTCCAAGAATAAGATCAATATCTGAGTTACCAAGGACCACTGGAGAGGACAGAAACTTGTAATCGCCCAATGTGATAGAGACATCGGGAGCAACCAAACTAGAAGTCAAAAGCTTGCCGGGAGAAACAACTTGCATGACTTTGGGCATAACCTCGGTATCAACATTGTGCTTCGATGCAAATGGTAATGACAAGAAAGAATGCGATGCACCAGTGTCAAAAAGTACTTTTGGAGGAAAATCGTTAACAGGAAGGTTACCCATGATGACATCTGACGAGTCCTCTGCCTGAGCTGCATTCATCAAATTGACCTTGGCGTGCTTGGCGTTATGCTTGACCACTGCGGTACTTGCCGATCTCACAGGAGGAGGAGGAGGAGGGAGACGCCTCTGATTGAAGAATTTGTTGGCATAGTGACCCTTCTGTTGGCACTTGTTGCACGTGACCTCCGAGAGCGGACGGTGATACAGAGCACTTGATCTTGGAGCTTGAGACGAAGTCTTGTTCTGAAAGCCTGGGTTGGGTGGGTGGGAAGATCCACTGCCACATTTGCTCTTCTGCTGATAAGGCTGATGGAACGGAGGAGGAGGAAGCCAATACTTCTGCTGCTTAGCCACTTGAGTTGAGGAAGAAGGAGTTGCATCTTTGACTCACTTCTTGGAAGCATCGCACTTCAGTTGAGCAGTATCTTGCTGCATTGCCATGTTGTAAAACTCATCGTACTTCTTGGGCTCACAGAGGGCGACAGCTAACTGGAGTTCTTCTCTGAGACCACCCCTGAACTGGTATATCATGCTCTTCTCGTCAGGGACGTCTTTCTTAGCAAAACGGGCGAGCTTCTAAAACATGATGTTGTACTGGTAAACAGACATAGTGCCTTGCTTCAGGTTGCGGAATTCCTCACGCTTGCTTTCAACCACACTCTGAGGAATATGATGAGCTTTGAAGTCTTGACGGAATTCATCCCAGGTAATTGCATGGCCTCCTCTGGAATCTTTGTACTGCTGAAACCATTCTGCAGCTTGGTCTTTGAGTTGGAAGGAGGCGAACTTGACAAAGTCCACAGGCTTGACGTTACTGCACTCCAAATGCTTGCATATGTCCACGAGCCAATCGACAGCGTCTGTTGCCTCAACACAATTGTTGAAGGTCTTTGGCTGGTTAGCAGGGAACTGGTTGAGTGTAGCGAACTGATTCTGATTGTTGCCATGGCCCTGGTTCCCTTGGTTGCGCTCTTGAAGAAGTTGCATGATCAGCTACATGTTTGCATTGGTAGCGGCCATCACAGCTTGCCATGCCTCCGGAGGTGGAGGTGGTGGTGGCGGATCAGGATTCGGAGTCGTGTGCATTGGAGGAGCCATCCTGAAGAGGTTGACATCCATTAGCATCTTGACAGATAAATATTTAAGCTGAATCAAACGGGTTGAAATTGCAACATATAGTCTTCACATTCGAACAAAATGAACGAATGCATTCCAATCGAAATGATCACATTTCCATAAAGTGACAAGCCACTTAGAATTGAGGTAGAAGAAAAACAACAAGGTACGGACAAGAACAAATACTTGGTGAGGATTAGCCAATTCCAAACCAAATATCCGCGGAAGAAGAACTAGAGCTACAAGAATTCCCACCTATGAAACTCCCGAACCTTTCCGGTTATGCAATCAGGTGTTGGGGATACAGGGGAAGCATAATATCTCACCCAAATCTAGCAAATCCTACATCCAGCTGTATCCATCCTGCAACACATAACCGAGAAAACTTCAGAAATCATCTACCTCAACCTTCAAAATGCATCCGTTATACAAGTTATGGCAATACTCCCAAACTCCCAGCCCAGTACTGGGTGACGTCGAGATTATCTCACCAACAACTGCATAAAAGAGATTCTCGATGTCGGCGAAACTCAGGTATTCCAGAATCTCAACGATAAAATTGTGACGACAACACCTCGGAGCTCAACTCCCTGGGACACTGCCACAACCCCTAAATGTCAGGAGGCACCAAGAACAATGTTCTTGTCAGAAAACCATCTGAATGATTACAAGATACCCGCGTGATCCTAAAAAAATTTAGTGAAATTTGAGAAGAGAAGAGTCAAAATTCTACGTCAGGATGCCTCACCAGAGCAATGAAGGGACTGGGGAGTAAAAGAATTCCAAAACTCTCCGATATATAAATCCTAAATGACTCAAAACATTTTTCTAGACTCAACAACACCGGCGATTCGATCAAGCAGGGGGCTCCTATGGTCGGGGAAGGCTCTGATTACCAACTTGTAACGCCCTCGATGCGGCTATATCTCCTACGTGTCGAAGCACGACTTAGAGGCATAACGCATTGAAAGCAATGTTGCAAGTAAGGTAATCTTCACAACAACCCATGTAAATAAATAAAAGGGGAAAAGATACATAGTTGGCTTACACTCGCCACGTTACACAAATACATGAATAATATTACATTCATCCAATACACTCATGGTCCAACTACAGTACCAAAATAAAGATCAACCCCCACATGCGACACGGTCCCTGATCACCCCAACTGGGCACCACTACTGATCATCTAGGAAAGACACATAGTAACGGAGAGAGTCTTCGTCGAACTCCCACTTGAGGTCAAGCGCATTGTCTGGAATGGTATCATCGGTCCCTGCATCTAGTTTGGAAGTAATCTGTGAGTCACGAGACTCAGCAATCTCGCACCCTCGCGATCAAGACTATTTAAGCTTATAGGTAAGACAAGGTATGATGTGGAGCTGCAGCAAGCAACTAGCATGTATGGTGGCTAACATACGCAAATGAGAACGAGAAGAGAAGGAAAAATAACAGACGAACAACTATGATCAAGAAGTGATCCTAGAACAACCTACGTCAAGCATTACTCCAACACCGTGTTCACTTCCCGGACTCCGCCGAGAAGAGACTATCACAGATACACACGCGGTTCGTGCGTTTTAATTAAGTTAAGTTTCAGGTTATCTACAACCGGACATTAACAAATTCCCATCTGCCCATAACCGCAGGCACGGCTTTCGAAAGTTCAAATCCCTGCAGGGGAGTCCCAACTTAGCCCATCACAAGCTCTCACGGTCAACGAAGGATATTCCTTCTCCCGAGACATTCTGATCAGACTTGGCATCCCGGTTACAGGACATCCTCAACAATGGTAAAACAAGTCCAGCAACACCGCCCGAATGTGCCGACAAATCCCGATAGGAGCTGCACATATCTCATTCTCAGGGCACACTCAGATGAACACTACGTACAACTAAAACCAACCCTCAAGTTTCCCCAAGGTGGCGCTGCAAGTGGCTCTGTTTTGGACCAACACTCAGAGGAGCACTGGCCCGGGGGGTTTAATAAAGATGACCCTTGGGCTCCGGAAACCCAAGGGAAAAAGAGGCTAGGTGGCAAATGGTAAAACCAAGGTTGGGCATTGCTGGAGGAGTTTTATTCAAGACGAACTGTCAAGGGGTTCCCATTATAACCCAACCGCGTAAGGAACGCAAAATCCGGTAACATAACACCGATATGACGGAAACTAGGGCGGCAAGAGTGGAACAAAACACCAGGAAAAAGGCCGAGCCTTCCACCCTTTAACAAGTATATAGGTGCATTAAGATAACAAGATAATATAGTGATATCCCAACAATAAACAATGTTCCAACAAGGAACGATCTCCAATCTTCACCTGCAACTAGCAATGCTATAAGAGGGGCTGAGCAAAGCGGTAACATAGCCAAACAACGGTTTGCTAGGACATGGTGCGTTAGAGGTTTGACATGGCAATATGGGAGGCATGATAAGCAAGTGGTAGGTATCGTAGTATAGGCATAGCACAAGAGCGAGCATCTAGCAAGCAAAGATAGAAGTGATTTCGAGGCTATGGTCATCTTGCCTGCAAAGTTGTCAGAGTTGACTTGATGCTCGTAAGCGAACTCAACAGGCTCCTCGTTCACGAACTCGTCTCCCGGATCTACGCAAACAAGAACAAAAAGCAAACCGAACACAATCAACCACGTGCAATGCTCAAACAACATGATGCAAACATGGTATGATATGCGGGATGCAGTAGGTGATGCATATGCAAGATTTTCAAATGAATGTTTGAACCTGGGCTCAACTTGGAAATCAAAGAGTGCCACTGTAAAGGTGAGGTGATTTCGGTTGAAATCGATATAAAGATCACCGGAATCGGATGCATGGTTTGGAAATGGCAAGCAAAACAAATATGGCACCGGTCTGCGATAAACAGCAAGTAACCATCTAAATGCATCAAGATAAATATGCTACAGCACTCAAACATGGAAAAAAAATACGTGGCAGGGATCCACTCATGATGCTTGACAAAAGATGAACACTGAGATACGGCTAATTCATCCATTAACATATTCAAACAAGCATGGCAAAAGTGCAAATGCTAACAGGTTTCGGACTTAGTGAAATTAACACAAGTCTGGACTTTATCATCAGGAAGCATACTTTGGAGCATGAAAACTATAATCTACAGGAACTTAACATGGCAAATCAAGGCATGGCATGATGCTACTCAAAGCACTTAACAAATATCCCTTAGTGACCTTGAGCCAAAAGGGATCAGAAAATACAATTGCAAGCATGTGAACATGGCAAAAACACAAACAGATTCAGACTTAGTGAAAAACTGGAGCATGCAAAACAGTTAACGAGTAGGCATGTTTACGAGCTCGATGCACTCACTACAGAGCATGGCATGACAAACTAAGCATACACCCATCAATAATACATGGCATAGAAGATAGACATGGCAAAAACGATAACATAGCATGCACGGATCAATAGCAACATCCCCGGCAAAATCGCTAAACATATCAACAATCTGCCAGGATTCACTTTATAGCAAAAGTAGAGCTCGATTGACTCAAGCTAGGGTGCTTAATAATTGCAAACAAATACATGGATGGATAGAGAACCACAATATTAAAAAACATCCTTACTGATCATTCTCAAAAGAGGCACGAATCACTAGGAAACAACATGAACATATGGCATAAGTACAAAAACAGAACAAGAACTTAGTGAAATACTAAGTCCCTGAAATCAGCATTACCGATTACGCTACTTTGCAAGCTTGTGCTAGTCACCACGAATATCACAAAAATACATGGAAAGCACCTCTGTAAAGATGGCATGGCATGTAACAAAACACATGTAGAGCTCAGGATCATAGCATACACACATTAATCATGGCAAAAAAAAGGCTATTTGCTGAAACAGATCTGACAAATTCATCACATAGCCCTCTTCCAATAGCATTTCGGGCATCAAGATGAGCTCAAATGAAAATGATGCAATGAGAAGAAATGATGTACTCATCGAGGCGAACATTTTGATATGCTACATGCACAAATCGGATCTACGATGACAGAGTTATGATATGCCAAAGTTTGCAAAAAAATTAGGGTTCGGGGATGAAAAAGTCAACCCGCGGGAAACGGATCTGGATCTGGAACTCGAGCACTGTAGCGCGTACACGCCTCCCGAGGTTGAATGTCGCCGGAGACGCTGTCGGGGTCGAGGGAGGCCGGGGCGACGCGGGTCGCCGGCGGGGCGGCGAGGAGGCGGCGGGGCGGCGAGGA
>NC_057797.1:246746247-246757589 GCF_018294505.1 Triticum aestivum | reverse complement strand
GGACGTGTCCGGCCCAATTCGGACACGTCCGGCAGCGAGGGGAGCAGATTTCTAGGGTTTGGAAGGAGGGGATCCGGGATTTTCGTGGAGGGGTCTACTTATAGAGGTAGAGGAGGCTAGGAAGCTCCAAATGAGGTGTGGTTTGCGGCCACGCGATCGTGATCGAACGCTCTAGATGATAGAAGAGGTTTAGGTGGGTTTTGAGCTAGTTAGAAGAGGTGTTGGGCAGCAACACACACGAGGCCTTTTCGGTCCCTCGGTTAACCGTTGGAGTGTCAAACGAAGTCCAAATGGCACGAAACTTGACAGGCGGTCTACCGGTAGTAAACAAAGGCCGCATGGGAAGTCTCGGTCCAATCCAGAAATGTTTAACCCCCCCACACAAAAAGAGGTAGAAAGGGCCACCGGAGGACATAGGAGCGCCGGAATGCAAAACAGACAACGGGGAAAATGCTCGAATGCATGAGACGAGCACGTACGCGAATGCAATGCACATGATGACATGATATGAGATGCATGACAAAGAAAACAACACATGGAGACAAAAATCCCGACAACGACGAAATGAAATAGCTTAGTGCCGGAAACGACAAGAGTTGGGATACATATAAGGTAAATTACATCCGGGGTGTTACAATGGCGGTGTGGGAATGGAGGTGGCGCGAAAGACGAGGGGAACGTCGGGGAAGCTCCTTGGAGGTGGAGGACGGGGTGGCTGAACCGGCGGGACGATGAGATCGACGACGGATCCTCATCCGGTACGGTGGATGAGGGACGTCGAGGTGTTGCTATGGACGACGTCGTCGGGGAAGAGGCTCCGGCTGGGTGGCGGACGGAGCAGGGTGTGGGGTTTTGCCGCGGGTTTTCGCGGCCTTGGTGTACGAATGGGTGGGCAGATGGGATGGCAGTGGGGAACCATGGCTTAGAGACGCGCTTGTCCGAAATATGGGGTAAGTTATGAAAGTACCCCACCGATTTGAGGCAGTTCTTTCGGTTTAGGGGTACCACAGGCATTTCGCGTGTCGGGATTTCATAGGAGGTGGGAGTTTTCGCGCGCGTTGTAATTTCGGAATAGCAAGGCGCGGGTTGAGATGGAGGGAGTTGCCGGAGCACAATGAGACAAAGATATATCTTAAATATTTCGGGCTAACAAGGCGCGGGTTGAAGAGGCGGGAGTTTCGCAGCACGATAGACAGAGACGCTAGCTTGAATTTTTGGCATAACAAGGCACAGCTTGAAATTTCGGAAGAACAAGCTTAACGTGTACCCTAAAAAAGACAATTTGCACCTCAACACGCACAACACACATGCAAACACCATTTAGACTAGAGTAAGGTACACGTGCATTGCACGCATGAGATTTGGCAACCAAATTATGAATAAATACCACATTATAGCATGCAAGTTTTGAGTCATATATGCATGATGTAGATGTTCGTTTAATTCTTATAGTTCATTTCATTCAAGATCATCTAGTTTTTATAAGAAAGCTAATCTATTTTAAGATTCATGGAATTGTGCGTCGTAAGACATAAAGTAAAAACAAATAATGGAAAATCATGTAGAAAAACATTTGGGCAATTCTGATACGGAAGATTCTAGAACAAATAAGAAGTGCTTGTGTTTTGATGTTTGTGCATTATGCTTAAGTTCAACCATGGAGTCTTCTAGGTTATACATGTGGCGAAATCTGGTGGAATCTAGATGATATCCAACGGCCAGTAGTGCTCAAATTTGCCATCTTTGGACCATCGGATTCGCCTCATCCAACGACCATCTTTCAAAGTTAAAGTTACCCGCACACAATATAAAAATATATAAAATATAATATATATATATATATATAGGGGTATAGATATAGACATGTGATGCGAAAGCCGCCCATCATCTCCAATTAGAATAGTGTGTCCATGCACGGATGCGACGTGGCAATATGATGTCTGCCATCGGTATCTCAAATTCAAATCAGTCTAACCTTGTTCAATGTGTATAATTTACAACATGCTCGTTTCCAAACCACACCGCGCAGATCTCTGTTATATTCATGCATGCATGGGTTTGAAACATCAGGATCTCTTATTCAAATATTTGAATTCAACTTTACATTGATTATGACCTCACCTATTCTTTTACACCCACACAGTAGTCTTCTCTTTATAGTTGTACCACTAACTTTCTCTCGTGCATGCATGCACACACACTACCAGTCGGCATTATCCATCGCACACATGCAATCTTTTTCTTCAGGTCGGTCTCCAATGAAGGCACACACCCACACACACCCCCCTCTCCATCATATCGGGCATTCTTTATCTCTCACACGTGCATACGCAACGATCGATGTTCCTCTATGTATGTGTGTATATAGCTAGGTCTTTCATAGTTTTTCACACAAACTGATCAATCGATATATCTAGTGAGGTCTCACCCTCTTTCCCACGTCCACATCGATCAATGTATACCTCTCTATATAGGATTAACATATATAGATAATACACCCACATTAATTATATATCCAGCGTCCCCCTCTCATCATCCATGTCTTTTGCTTCATCTCTCATCATCCATGCCTTCCGTTTCACCTCTCAACGTCCCCCTCCCCCCCTAACATCACTATATATCGAGGCTAATATGAATGTGATCATTAGACAATTGCTGCTAAAAATGGTTTAAGTTCATGAATTGACCCTCCTCGTAAAGGATTAGCAATGCTTGGCCCCCTAGATCATTTATTTTTCATGGCTCCGCCACTTCACGCAACAACGCACGTGTTCGCCCCCTCTCTCTAAATATCGATCTCGCACTTGTGCATTCCTTCATAGTCTCCCTCCACTCGGCCCCTCGCACCATCTTCTAGCCCCCCACCGGATTTTGCCACATGTACAATCTAGCAGACTCCATGGTTGAACTTAAGCATAATGCACAAACCTCAAAACAATAGTGGTTCTCTTTTGTTCTAGAATCTTCCGTATCATAACTTCCCAAACTTTTTTTGTAGTTGAATTGCCATTATTTGTTTTTACTTTATGCTTTACAATGCACAATTCCATGAATCATAAAATAGATTTAGGTCTTCTTTGATTCAAAGGATTCTCAAAAGGAATTTTGGAGGATTCTAATCATTAGGGATTTTTCCTATCTTGGTTGTTTGATTCGTAGGATTGTAAACCATAGGAATTTTTCCATATGATTCATTTGCACTAGATTTCATAGGAAACATCCCATCCACTCAAACCTCTTTGAAAGAATTCTGCATTTTTTCTATGCACAATCAAACACTCGTACAATCCTGTAGGATTCAAGACGACATTCCACTATAATCCCATGTTTTTCCTATTCCCGCGTTCTTAGCTTTTTTATAAAAACTAATTGATTTTGAATGAGATGAACTATAAGAATTAAACGAAGGGCTACATTAGGCATATATGACTCAGAGCTTACATGCTATAGTGTGGTATTTATTCATAATTTGGTTGCAAAATCTGATGTGTGCAATGCACGTGTACCTTACTAGTACTTCGAGTATGTGCAAAACACGTAAATTAGAATACCAATGGCACGCTACACAGTGTCTCTCTTACAGTTCATGAAGCCACGTGGCACATTTGGAGGCGTTGTCGCGACCTCCTTGTGTGGATTGATCACAGTGATGTGATGCTGGTTCCAGAAGAATGTACACATCCTCCCTGAGCCATACTGGCGGTACATGCACGAAGCGAGGATGTGCACGCACGCCACGCATGCACTCATTCCCTCGCACGCACACACGGGTACACGGGCCGACACAATTTTGTACCAAGATCCACCCCATGTGATAATTTGACGCGTGTAAAGTCGTTCACTTCATTGATGGTCAATTAATACAGCGCATGCAAATTGAGTGGACGTGATGGCGGAAGAAAGACATTATTACTCCATTGCGCGCATGCGAGTAGTTAAATCGTGGGTTGCTAGTAGTACTTCCATTGGTCTCCTTTGTATTTTGTGCCAATTTTTGATAGTAACATAATATTTACGCATTTGAGCAGTGTAGTACTTGAAATTTATGTTCCGCTAAACTCATCGGGAGCCGTTTCGGTCCTCGAAACCAAAACCATCAATTAATGTTTACCTTGTTCCCATCACATTCGAAAGCCTGCTCACACCTACTAGTACGTACCAAACCTGAATGTGTTCCCACTATGCAGGTATTAGTACTAGAGCTAGTACTTAGGTTATAAAAAGGGGAACTATCTAACCGAAAATTACTCTCCCTTTCCTCCTCATAAGTGCTTCTTCTTCGTCCGTCGTTGCCATGGCCGGTGAGCAGAGCTCTAGGTCGAGAACTACTCGTAACAAGGGAGCGGAAACCAAGGCTGCAGAAAAAAAGAGGGCTCGCCGCCACGCAGAGACCTCGAAAGATCTCTCACGGGCAGGCGATGGCTCCCAGGAGCGCCCTAGCCGCGGAGGCGAACATGACGAGCCGGCGGAGCTGGAGTCGTTATACCTCGACGGCATGCCCGTGAACTTAATAAGCACCTCAATAAGAAGAAGGAGTTCATCCAAGGCATGATGGAGTTGCTGAAGGACAGCCTCGACGACATGCCCACTGAGCTCAATCAACAGGGGGAGTTGACCGCCGGCTTGGTGATGCTGCTGAAGAAGAGCATTGCCTCGGAGAATAAGGCAACCGACGAAATCTTGCGACTTCAAGAGGACAAGGCGAAGCTCTGCCACGAGATCGACCTGTTGAAGGAGAAGAACGCCAGCTGGAAGAAGCTGCTTGAGAATAGTAGTTCCTCGATGAAGATGCTGTAGGCCCTTGTCATGGAACAGAAGGAGGAGTTGGCGAAGCTCCGCATCGAGCACCCGGCTCCTGACAAGGTACGTAGTGCGGTCATGAAACAGATGATGAAGGCTCGCATCAAGAAATGCCGCTTCATGGATAGAATGAAGAAGATGTCGAAGGAGACACACAAGGAGATGGAGGTCATGGAGGCGATGAAGAAGCAGTTACGACTCCGCGGCGAATTAGTTGATTTGGTTTGATAATCTTCCTTCTGCTTTTGCTCCTGTGTTTCATCTTTTGCTACGGGTGTTTCGCCGCACGTGTCATGTTCTCTGCGAGGCATGAATAGAACAATTGTTTTTTAGGGAATGAATAGAACAATGCTAACAATGAGATGACTAGCAAATTAGATCATTTTTTATCGCCATATGGCACTGGGCTGCCGTGTTTCGTGCTCCTCCGTCGCAGTACTACTCTAGTGGAAAACTTGAGTATACCACACGGTTCTTTGCTCCTCCTCGATCAGGTCATCGGCGCATTTATACGAGCAGTCAAATCACAAGGACCCGCCTTCCAGCAGTAATGAGCCGTCAAATCACAAAGGCCCTCGCCTCTCGTGAAACCGACCAAGCTAGACTGCCCCGCCCTCTAGCCTTTTAAAAAATGTATACTTTTGTACAGCAGTAGTACCGATGGATTGCGCCACGGAGCAAGACTTGAAATCAAAAAAAAAAAGTGGTACATATAGAGAGCGCTCGTCGCCAAATTATGCATATAGTACTATTAAAAAGGCTAGTCACAATAATGGTGTCCAGCACAACCCACCCCTCAAATAAAACTAAGAGGGTGCTTGGATACGTTTTAGTCCCATGACTAAAAGTAGTGGGACTAAAACATGTTAGCCTCACCCATGCTTGGATCCAAATACTAAAAACGCTAAAATCAAGTTAATGAGCATTTATTATCCTCCAAACCCTCCAATCCAGAACTCGCCAGTGTTAAAGGAGAGGAGTTAGATGAGTAGAGAGAGGACTAATCCACATTTTAGTAGGGGTACCCCTGACTAAAAAAAAATAGTCTCAAGACTAGTTTTAGCCCCTCTTTAGTCAGGGGGGCTTGGAACTTTAGCCTCTTAAAGAGACTATTTTTAGTCAGACTAAAATAAGTCCCTTGGATCCAAGCACCCTCTAAGCATCCTGGAATTCTTTGACAAAACTAAGCACCCTAAAATTCTTTGATAACTAAACTGCTGGCTATATGATGTTGGCCATATATATTGTACATATATAATGTGAAGAAATGAGGGGTAGTACTATACCAACTAAAAGATGAAATGTAAGAAATACTAGTATGTACGTACTGAAGAGTTAAAGTAACGAGAAGAAACATAACATAGTTCTGCTGGGGGCTCAGCACAACACACCCCTCAAATTAAATTAAGCACACCTGAAATTAAACTTTGCAACTATTCCAGTAGACACTGGATTAGAACCACCATGAGAAACGACACTACCACCTTACTCGGAGTCCTCGTCCACGTCCTCGACTTCGTCCTTGTCCCTCTTCCTCTTGGCCGATACTTCTTTGCTTGAACCGCACACTTGGCTGTTTATCTTCATCCAACCCTTGTAGATATTGAAGCAAAGGTAGCCATCCATTGCAGCATAGTGGATGCGGTCTATATCTAGTACATTCCGCTGCCATGCATGACGATGAAACATGTATGGAGGTTTCTCCAGTTTACCATACGAAGGATGAACCATGGCTCCTGCCAGGGTCAGCATTGAAGGCTGGCAAGAGGACACCAGCTGATTCTTCTAGAGGTCGAAGGTGTTGCCTACAACGAGACCTATCCGACGCAAGACTTCTTTGTCGTTATCAAAGTCTAAAGTAACGAATTTGACTAGGTTGCTTTGGAGGAAGTCCTTAAAATCCTGGCACTCAATGTCGGCATGGCATATGTGGTAGACCAAGCATAAGTCAAGCATGCAAACCTGGATCACGGCGGGCGATCCTTCCATTCAAAAACCAATGCTGGCGAGTGAAGGTGCTGTGGAGAAGTAGATCGATGGAGGAGTACAACCGATACGTGAGGATCACAGACGGCGACCCTGTGAAGCTAGCTAGGATGTTGGAGATACAGTCTTGGTTTGACAACAAGGACCAACTAGCGCCGACGGCGACATCCATGGCCAAATATCTGCAACAGAGCGAAAAGGCGGCGATACTCCCGGACGGAGTCACGCCGGAGTACATAGAGCTGCTCCTCTGGGCCATGGAGCAAACAGATTCACCGAATCTGATCGTGGGGGAGCGGTGATGGGAGTATCGATCCCAGATGGAGCATCCACCAGAGATTGAAGGATCGAGCATCTATAGGGTGCCATTTGTGAGGGTGTCCTGCCAGAGTGAGCTGGTGGAGTCTTCGTCGACCGAACCCAACTGTAAGAGGAGAAAAGCAGTTGGCCTGATGACACTTCCCCGCCATTGTCTCCCTCATCATTCACATCGTCTCACGGGGTGGCTGTTTGCCGCCAAGGAATAGGAGGGGGCTGCCCCCCCAGCCTAATAGTCAGGCAGGTTGTGAATTGTCAGGAGGAGCTTAGGGTTTTCAGTATTTGCAGGTTGTGAATTGTGTTTTGTGTTGTGTATTTTGAGAGTACTTTTAGATATGAATGTCTTTTGAATTTCAGATTTGCAGTATTGAGCATATGAAGTATTTTATGAATTATAGAGATCTATTTTTAGCACTTAAAAATGTAGTTTCATAGGAGTATAAAAGTGCAGACAATGTGATTCTCAGAGAAGAAACTGCAAGTTTCAGTTTCAGATAAGAAACTGCAAGTTCAGTTTCAGATAAGAAACTGTAACTTTCAGAGGCAGGGCATTTATATTAACACGACCTTTTAAAACAGGGTTAACATCATGTTGGAAGTTTTATTCATGGTCGAAAATGGAACTACCAGCCAGTTAACATCATGATGATCAACATTCATGCATAGCACATCTTCATATGATGCACAGTCAAAATGCCCATACAATGTCGAGTGTGCGAAACACAGAGAAAATGAGGGACGGAGTTTTGGCAAGTGTTGGACGTGGTTTTGGGCTGCCCCGTCTAGGCTTTCATTTTTAATATGCGCAGCCCACGACCTCAGATGGGAGGTCCATAGGCCTGTTTGTATTTTCTTAGGGTCGTCATGTATTGTAACGCCCTCGATGCGGCTATAGCTCCCACGTGTCGAGGCACGACTTAGAGACATAACCGCATTGAAAGCAATGTCGCAAGTTAGGTAATCATTATAACATCCCATGTAATATATGATAAAAGGGGGAGATACATAGTTGGCTTACACTCGCCACGTCACATCAGAGAACATGAATAACATCCATCATACAAACACTCATGGCCCGACTACGGCACCAAAATAGAAGAAAACCCAACATGCGACAAGGCCCTGAATCGAACCCCAACTAGGCACCACTACTGATCATCAGGAAAAGACACGTAGTAACGCTGAGAGTCCTTGTCGAACTCCCACTTGAGCTCGTACTCGTCACCTGGAGCGGAATCACCTGGACCTGCATCTGGAGTTATAGTATCTGTGAGCCATAGGGACTCAGCAATCTCGCACCCTCGCGATCAAAACTATTTAAGCTTATAGGAAGGATGAGGCAAGTATATGTGGAGCTGCAGCAAGCGTCTAGCATATGTGGTGGCTAACTTATACGCAAAAGAGAGCGAGAAGAGGAGGCAAAGCGCGAGCGAGAATCTAGAAGAACAACCTGCGCAAGCATAACTCCAACACCGTGTCCACTTCCTGGGCTCCGCCGAGAAGAGGCCATCACGGTAACACACATAGTTGATTCATTTTAATTAATTAAGGTTCAAGTTCTCTACAACCGGACATTAACAAATTCCCATCTGCCCATAACCGCGGGCACGGCTTTCGAAAGTTCAATCCCTGCAGGGGAGTCCCAACTTAGCCCATGACAAGCTCTCACGGTCAACGAAAGAATAGACCTCCACCCGAGACACACCGATCAGACTCGGTAACCCGGTACAACAAGACAATTCGACAGGTTAAAACAAGACCAGCAACACCGCCTGAATGTGCCGACAAATCCCGATAGGAGCTGCACGTATCTCTTTCTCAGGGCACACTCAGATGAGCGCTCCATACAACTAAAAGCAAACCTTGAGTTTCCCCGAGGGGGCGCTGCACAGGACTCTAGTTTGGACCAACACTCAGAGGAGCACTGGCCCGGGGGGGTTAAACTAAGATGACCCTTGAGTCTGCAGAACCCAAGGGAAAGAAAAGGCTAGGTGGCAAATGGTAAGACCAATGTTGGGCATTGCTGGAAAAGCTTTAATCAAGGTGAACTATCAAGGGGTTCCCATTATAACCCAACCGCGTAAGGAACGCAAAATCCGGGAACATAACACTGATATGACGGAAACTAGGGCGGCAAGAGTGGAACAAAACACTAGGCGAGAGGCCGAGCCTTCCACCCTTTACCAAGTATATAGATGCATTAAGATAACATAGAAATTTAATGATATCCCAACAAGCAAATAAAAGATGTCCCAACAAGGAACGGCCTCCAAACTTTACCTGCAACTAGCAACGCTATAAGAGGGGCTGAGCAAAGCGGTAACATAGCCAATCAACGGTTTGCTAGGACATGGTGGGTTAGAGGTTTGACATGGCAATTGGGAGGCTGACAAGCAAAAGGTAGGCATCGTAGCAATGGCATAGCAAGAGCGAGCAAACTAGCATAGCAAAGATAGTAGTGATTTCGAGGGTATGATCATCTTGCCTCCACAGTTGTCAGAGTTGGCTGGATCCTCACAAGAAAACTCAACGGGCTCCTCGGTAGCGAACTCGTCTTCCGGCTCTACCCAAGCAAGACAAACAAGCAACAAGGATACAATCAACCACGTGCAAGCTCAAACAATAAGATGCAAAGATGGTATGCTATGCGGGATGCGATGCGGGATGCAAAATGCAAGATATGACAGGAAATGCATGAACCTGGCCTCAACTTGGAATTCCAAGGGTGCCACTGGAAAGAGGGGATGAAATCGCTTGAAAACGATATAAAGATCATCGGAATCGGAGTTACGGTTTGGAAATGGCAAGCGTTTTAAGATATGACACCGGTCTGCGATTTACAGCAAGTAGGCATCTAGTTGCAACGAAAGAACATGCTACAGCCACCAAACATGACAACGAAATACATGGCAGGGATGCACACAAGATGCTTAACAAAAGACTAGCACTGAGCGACGGCCAATCCATCCATTATGAGGTTCAAACAAGCATGGCAAAAACGCAAATGCAAAACAGATTCCAGACTTAGTGAAATTAACACTTGTCTGAAATTTCAGATCACGAAGCCCTCTTCGGAGCAGCAAAACAACATGATACATGACCTGAACATGACAAGTAAGAATATGGCATGGAGCTACTCAACAAGCTTAACAAAAGACCCAAAGTTACCTGGGGCCAAAAGGGTTCACAAAATATACTAACGGGCACACGAACATAGCTAAAACACAATCAGTTTTCAGACTTAGTGAAAACTGAGACATGCTGAAATATAACTCACGAATGCATGTAAACGAGCTCGATGCACTCACTACGGTGCAAGTCATGGCAAGGCAAGCATACATCCATTAATAAGGCACAAAATACAAGCTAGACATGGCAAGAACAAGGGCATAGCATGCACGCATCAACTACAATAACATCGGCAAAATCGCAAACGAGTTGATGATCTGCCCAGATTCACCACGAAGCAAAAGCAGAGCTCGATTGACTCAAGCTAGGGTGCTTCATAATTGCAAACAAAGACATCGATGGATAGAGCATAACATGATTAACAAAACTCCTTTACAGATCATCCTCAAAAGAGGCACGGATCACTAGGAAACAAGCTGAACATATGGCATCATGAACTAAATAATCCTAGACTTAGTGAAAGCAACTAAGTCCCTGAAAACAGATTTACCGGGTGCCTCACTTTGCAAGCTTGCACAAGTCACCACACACATCCTAAAAATGCATGGGTTGCACCTCTGGAAACAAGACAAAATCCTTAACAAAACATATCAAGGACTCACAGGCATATCATGCACACAATAATCATGGCAAAAATGACAAAAGTCTAAGATGAACTAGGAGATCTGACAATTAACTCACGAAGCCTCCTTCTAGCAGCATTTTGGGCACCAAGATGAACTCAAATGAAAATGGTGCAATGGAATGAAATGATGTACTCGTCGAGGCGAATATTTTGATATATAATATGCCCAAGTCGGAGCTATGGATGCAAAGTTACGTGCGGTCAAAGTATGCACAAAAATTTTAGGGTTAGGGACGAAAAGTCAACCGAGATGAATTTCTCAGATCTGGATCCAGATCCGCACGCTTCCCGATGCATGCCGGAGTTACTGTAGCAGCTCGCCGGACTTGACGGGGAAGAAGGCCGGCGTGGGAGGAGGAGGAAGAGGACGGCGGGGCCCGGCCGGATCCGAGGCGCGGTGAGGCCGGGCGGCGGGGCGAGGCCA
>NC_057797.1:246736340-246745713 GCF_018294505.1 Triticum aestivum | reverse complement strand
GTGGCGGGCGCGGAGTGGACGAGAGGCGGCGGCGGACGTGTCCGGCTAGGCCCCGGACATGTCCGTCGGCGCGGATCTGCTTTTTTTTAGACTATGGTTTGGACGGGGAAGAAGATCCGAATTTGGAGGGGTGCTATTTATAGGCATAAGTGGAGCTAGGAGAGTCCAAATGAGGTGCGGTTTTCGGCCACGCGATCGTGATCGAACGCTCTAGGACATGGAGCAGAGTTTGGTGGGTTTTGGGCCAAATTGGAGGGGTGTTGGGCTGCAACACACACGAGGCCTTTTCGGTCCCTCGGTTAACCGTTGGAGTATCAAACGAAGTCCAAATGATACGAAACTTGACAGGCGGTCTACCGGTAGTAAACCAAGGCCGCTTGGCAAGTCTCGGTCCAATCGTTTAATCCCCACACACGAAAGAAAGCTACAAATGGCCACCGGAGGAGATCGAAGCGCCGGAATGCAAAACGGACAACGGGGAAAATGCTCGAATGCATGAGATGAACACGTATGCAAATGCAATGCACACGATGACATGATATGAGATGCATGAAAACGAAAACAATACATGGAGACAAAGACCCGAACCCAAGAAATAAATATAAATTAACGCCGGAAACGGCAAGAATTGGAGTACAAATTGGGAAAGTTACATCCGGGGTGTTACAACACTCCACCACTACGAAAAGATCTCGTCCCGAGATCTAGGACTGAAAGAACTCCGGGTACTCAGAATGGAGGTGATCCTCGCGTTCCTAGGTAGGTTCACGGTCGGAATGGTGTGACCACTTGACTTTGAGAAATTTGATTGACTTGTTGCGAGTCTTGCGTTCAGTCTCTTCAAGAATAGCAACTGGGTGCTCACGATAGGAGAGATCTTCTTGGAGCTCAATGTTCTCGAAGTTAACTGTGCAGTCAGGAGTCTTGAAGCACTTTCGAAGCTGAGAGACATGGAACACGTCATGAACATTTGCAAAGTTTGAAGGAAGCTCGAGTTGATAGGCGAGGTCGCCTCTCTTGCTGACAATCTTGAAAGGTCCCACGTATCTAGTGGCAAGCTTCCCTTTGATACCGAAGCGACGAGTACCTTTCATAGGAGAGACACGGAGGTAAACATGATCTCCGATCTCGAAAGCCAAATCACGATGCTTACTATCATAGTAGCTCTTCTGGCGGGATTGGGCTGCTTTGAGGTTATCACGAATGACTTTGCACATTTCTTCTGCCTCTGTGATTAAGTCATTACCCAGCAGCTGACGTTCACCGGTTTCAGACCAGCTAAGAGGGGTACGGCACTTCCTGCCATACAGAATTTCAAATGGGGCCTTTCCCGAACTTGCTTGAAAACTATTGTTGTAGGAGAATTCAGCATAAGGAAGACAATCCTCCCACTTCATGTCGAAGGAGATCACACAAGCCCTGAGCATATCTTCAAGAATCTGGTTGACACGCTCGACTTGACCGCTTCTTTGAGGATGGAAAGCTGTGCTGAAGCGGATGTTAGTGCCCATGGCCTTCTGAAAAGAATCCCAAAACTTCGAGGTAAAGATGCTGCCACAGTCTGAAGATATCACTTGAGGAATACCATGCAGAGAGACAATGCGAGAGGTATAGAGTTCCGCCAATTGAGCTGCCATGATCGACTCTTTGATAGGCAGAAAGTGAGCCACTTTGGTGAGTTTATCGATGACAACAAATATAGCATCATTGCCACGCTTGGACTTTGGAAACCCAGTCACGAAGTCCATTTCAATGTGGTCTAACTTCCATTCTGGAATGGCAAGAGGTTGGAGGAGACCAGCTGGCTTTTGGTGTTCTGCCTTCACTCTTCTGCAGACATCACATTCATTCACGAATTGAGCGATCTCGCGCTTCATTCGAGTCCACCAATAAGCTTGCTTGAGGTCCTGATACATTTTCGTGCTCCCAGGGTGGATGGAGAGGAGAGAATTGTGAGCCTCATTCATGATCACTTTACGAAGTTCACCTTTGGGCACAACAATACGATCCTCGAAGAAGAGAGTGTCCTTGTCATCAAGGCGGTAGCACTTGTACTTGGACTGACTCTTGGCAATCCCAATCTTCACCTTTTTCACCATAGCATCAAGAAGCTGGGCTTGGCGAATCTGGTCTTCTAAGGTAGGAGAGACTTGAAGGTTGGTGAGGAAACCTTGAGGAACAACTTGCAGATTAAGTTTACGGAAAGCTTCACAAAGCTCGGGTTGATAAGGCTTGAGAATCAGACTGTTGCAGTAGGCCTTTCTGCTCAAAGCGTCAGCAATCACAGTGGCCTTGCCTGGAGTATACTCGATACTCGGATTATACTCTTGAATCATTTCTACCCATCGAGTTTGCCTTAGGTTGAGATTAGGCTGAGTGGAAATGTACTTGAGACTCTTGTGATCGGTGAAAATGTCCACTTTTCTTCCCAATAGAAGATGTCTCCAAGTCAACAGAGCATGCACAACTGCCGCCAACTCGAGATCATGAGTGGGGTAGTTCTTCTCATTAGGATTCAACTGGCGAGATGTATGAGCAACAACTTTCTTCTCTTGCATCAAAACTGTGCCAAGACCTTGGAGAGAGGCATCACAAAAGACCTCGTACGGCTTGGATTCATCAGGTGGAGTCAGAACTGGAGCGGTGATCAACTTCTCTTTCAAAGTGTTGAAAGCAATATCACACTCCGGAGACCAAACGTACTTGACGTGCTTCTGAAGAAGATTTGAGAGAGGCTTCGCGATCTTAGAAAAGTTTTCAACGAATCTTCGGCAATAGCTTGCGAGACCGAGAAAACTACGGAGTTGTTTCACGTTCTGAGGAGGTTCCCAATTCACAATTGCAGACACCTTCTCAGGATTCATGGCAATGCCCTTGGCAGAGATGATATGACCAAGATAAAGAACCTCATCGAGCCAAAATTCACACTTGGAGAACTTGGCGTAGAACTGATGTTCCCTAAGCTTATCAAGTACCAAACGCAAGTGCTTGGCATGATCTTGCTTGTTCTTGGAGAAAACCAGAATGTCATCGAGATAGACCAAAACGAAGTCATTGGTGTAGGCGTTGAAGATTAAGTTCATCATGCGAGAGAACGTCGGAGGAGCGTTGGCGAGGCCAAAAGACATGACGGTGTATTCATATGAACCAAAACTTGTATTGAATGCTGTCTTAGGAATATCTTCTTCACGAATGCGAATCTGGTGATAACCCATACGGAGATCAAGCTTGGAGAATACTTGGGCACCTTTGAGTTGTTCGAACAGCTCATTGATGTTGGGAAGTGGGTATTTGTTCTTGATGGTCTTCTTGTTCACTGGACGGTAATCAACACAAAGTTGGTCCGTTCCATCCTTCTTCTTCACAAAAAGAACACCACAACCCCACGGAGAAGTACTAGGCCGTATAAGACCCATTCTTTCTTGCTCATCGAGTTGCTTCTTCAGCTCCTTCAACTCTTCAGGTCCGAGCTTGTAAGGACGTTTGCACACAGGTTCCGTGCCAGGCTCAAGTTCAATAACGAATTCCACTGGCCGGTGCGGAGGCATTCCTGGGAGCTCTTCTGGAAAGACGTCTTGATATTCGCAAACGACAAGAATTTGAGAGATGGCATCCAATTCACCCTTCTCATTGAGAGAAAACAGATGGATAGTATTATCCCGAGCGGCAAAGACAATTACATCCTCAGATGAATGAGTCTATTGAATCTGCCTGGCAGCACAAACAAGCTGAGCCTTGTGCTTAGAAAGCCAATCCATCCCGAGAATAAGATCGATATCCGAGTTACCAAGAACAATTGGGGAAGAAAGGAACTTGTAGTCACCCAATGTGATAGTAACCTCAGGGACGCAGGTGTTAGCTGTCATCTGCTTGCCCAGTGACACAATTTGCAAGGAACTTTGCAGATACTGATAATCACACTCATACTTTGATGCCAACGGTTTGGAAATGAAGCAATGCGATGCACCCGTGTCAAAAAGAACTTTTGCAGGAACATCGTTAACAGGAAGGTTACCCATAATCACATCTGACAAGTCCTTTGCTTGGGCTGCATTCACCATATTGACCTTGGCGTACTTGGGGTTATGCTTGACCACAGCTGTACTTGCCGATCTGACAGGAGGAGGAGGAGGAAGACGCCTCTGGTTGAGACACTTGTTGGCATAGTGACCCTTCTGTTGGCACTTGTTGCACGTGACCTCTCAAAGCGGACGGTGATACGGAGCACTCGATCTTGGAGCTAGAGACGAAGTCTTGTTCTGAAAGCCTGGGTTGGGTGGGTGGGAAGAACCACTGCCACCTTTACTCTTCTGCTGATATGGCTGACGGAACGGAGGAGGAGGAAGCCAAAACTTCTGCTGCTTGGCCACTTGAGTAGAGGAAGAAGGAGTAACATCTCTGACTCGCTTCCTGGAAGCATCACACCTCAACTGAGCAGCCTCTTGCTTCAGTGCCCTGTTGTAGAACTCATCGTATCTCAAGGGCTCGAAGAGAACAAGAGCGAGCTGAATATCTTCTCTGAGACCACCCCTGAACTGATATATCATGCTCTTCTCATCAGGAACATCCTACTTGGCAAAGCGGGCAAGCTTCTGGAACAACTTGTTGTAGTCATAGACAGACAAAGAGCCTTGATTCAGATTGTGGAATTCCTCACGCTTGCTTTCAACCACGCTCTGCGGAATATGATGAGCTCGGAAATCTCGATGGAAATCATCCCAAGTGATAACACGTCCACCTCTGGAATCCCTGTACTGTTGGAACCATTATGCAGCTTGATCTTTGAGTTGGAAGGAAGCGAACTTGACAAAGTCCTCAGGCCTGACGTTGCTGCACTCGAAATGCTTACACAGATCCACAAGCCAATCGTCAGCATCGGTTGCCTCAACACAATTGCTGAAAGTCTTTGGCCCGTTAGCAAGGAACTGGTTGAGTGTGGCAAAGTGACTCTGATTGCTTCCTTGATTCCCTTGACTGCCTTGATTGCGCTCTTGTAGAATTTGCATGATCAGCTGTGTGTTTGCATTGGTTGCGGCCATCACAGCTTGCCATGCCTCTGGAGGAGGTGGAGGCGGTGGCGGATCAGGATTCGGAGTCGTGCGCGTTGGAGGAGCCATCCTGAAGAGGTTGACCACCATTAGCACATTGACAGAAAATATTGAAGCTGAATCCAACGAAATGAAAATTGCAACATGTAGTCTTCACATCCGAACAAAATGAACGAATGCACTCCTCTTCAAATGGTCACATATCCATAAATTGAGAAGCCACGTAGAATTAAGGTAGAGAAACAAATCCACAAGGTACAGATCAAGAACGAATAATCGGTAAGAAATCCCAATATCAAACCAATATTCGTGGAAGAAGAACTAGAGCTACTAGAATTCCCACCTATGAAACTCCCGAACCTTTCCGGTTATGCAATCAGGTGTTGGGGATACAGGGGAAGCATAATATCTCACCCAAACTAGCAAATCCTACATCCAGCTGTATCCATCCTTCAACACATATCCGAGAAAAACTTCAGAAACCATCTACCTCAACCTTCGAAAAGCATCCGTTATACAAGTTATGGCGATACTCCCGAACTCCCGCCCTAGTACTGGGTGGCGTCGAGGTTATCTCACCAACGAACTGCATAAAAGAGATTTTCGATGTCGGCGAACATATCTAAAGTATTCCAGAATTGCAACGATAAAATTATGATGACAACACCTCAGAGCTCAACTCCCCGGGACACTTCCACTAAACCCCTGACAGGAGGCACCAAGTCAATGTTCTCATCATAAGCCATCGGAACGATTCCAAGATACTCGCGTGATCCTAAAAAAAATTAGTGAAATTTGAGAAGAGAAGAGTCAAAACTCTACGTCAGGATGCCTTACCAGAGCGATGAGGAGACTGGGAAGTAAAAAGAATTCCTAAGCTCTCCGATATATAATTCCTAAAGACTCAAAACATTTTTCTAGACACAACGCGGCCTCTAAAAACGATCAAGCAATGGGGCTCCTAAGGTCGGGGAAGGCTCTGATACCAACTTGTAACGCCCTCGATGCGGCAATAGCTCCCACGTGTCGAGGCACGACTTAGAGACATAACCGCATTGAAAGCAATGTCGCAAGTTAGGTAATCATTACAACATCCCATGTAATATATGATAAAAGGGGGAGATACATAGTTGGCTTACACTCGCCACGTCACATCAGAGAACATGAATAACATCCATCATACAAACACTCATGGCCCGACTACGGCACCAAAATAGAAGAAAACCCAACATGCGACAAGGCCCTGAATTGAACCCCAACTAGGCACCACTACTGATCATCAGGAAAAGACACGTAGTAACGCTGAGAGTCCTCGTCGAACTCCCACTTGAGCTCGTACTCGTCACATGGAGCGGAATCACCTGGACCTGCATCTGGAGTTATAGTATCTGTGAGCCACAGGGACTTAGCAATCTCGCACCCTCGCGATCAAAACTATTTAAGCTTATAGGAAGGATGAGGCAAGTATATGTGGAGCTGCAGCAAGCGTCTAGCATATGTGGTGGCTAACTTATACGCAAAAGAGAGCAAGAAGAGGAGGCAAAGCGCGAGCGAGAATCTAGAAGAACAACATGCGCAAGCATAACTCCAACACCATGTCCACTTCCCGGGCTCCGCCGAGAAGAGGCCATCACGGTAACACACTCAGTTGATTCATTTTAATTAATTAAGGTTCAAGTTCTCTACAACCGGACATTAACAAATTCCCATTTGCCCATAACCGCGGGCACGGCTTTCGAAAGTTCAATCCCTGCAGGGGAGTCCCAACTTAGCCCATGACAAGCTCTCACGGTCAACGAAAGAATAGACCTCCACCCGAGACACACCGATCAGACTCGGTAACCCGGTACAACAAGACAATTCGACAGGTTAAAACAAGACCAGCAACACCGCCTGAATGTGCCGACAAATCCCGATAGGAGCTGCACGTATCTCTTTCTCAGGGCACACTCAGATGAGCGCTCCATACAACTAAAACCAAACCTTGAGTTTCCCCGAGGGGGCGCTGCACAGGACTCTAGTTTGGACCAACACTCAGAGGAGCACTGGCCCGGGGGGTTTAAAATAAGATGACCCTTGAGTCTGCAGAACCCAAGGGAAAGAAAAGGCTAGGTGGCAAATGGTAAGACCAATGTTGGGCATTGCTGGAAAAGCTTTAATCAAGGCGAACTATCAAGGGGTTCCCATTATAACCCAACCGCGTAAGGAACGCAAAATCCGGGAACATAACACTGATACGATGGAAACTAGGGCGGCAAGAGTGGAACAAAACACTAGGCGAGAGGCCGAGCCTTCCACCCTTTACCAAGTATATAGATGCATTAAGATAACATAGCAATTTAATGATATCCCAACAAGCAAATAAAAGATGTCCCAACAAGGAACGGCCTCCAAACTTTACCTGCAACTAGCAACGCTATAAGAGGGGCTGAGCAAAACGGTAACATAGCCAATCAATGGTTTGCTAGGACATGGTGGGTTAGAGGTTTGACATGGCAATTGGGAGGCTGACAAGCAAAAGGTAGGCATCGTAGCAATGGCATAGAAAGAGCGAGCAAACTAGCATAGCAAAGATAGTAGTGATTTCGAGGGTATGATCATCTTGCCTGCACAGTTGTCAGAGTTGGCTGGATCCTCACAAGCAAACTCAACGGGCTCCTCAGTAGCGAACTCGTCTCCCGACTCTACCCAATCAAGACAAACAAGCAACAAGGATACAATCAACCACGTGCAAGCTCAAACAATAAGATGCAAAGATGGTATGCTATGCGGGATGCGATGCGGGATGCAAAATGCAAGATATGACAGGAAATGCATGAACCTGGCCTCAACTTGGAATTCCAAGGGTTCCACTGGAAAGAGGGGATGAAATCACTTGAAAACAATATAAAGATCATCGGAATCGGAGTTACGGTTTGGAAATGGCAAGCGTTTTAAGATATGACACCGTTCTGCGATTTACAGCAAGTAGGCATCTAATTGCAACGAAATGAACATGCTACAGCCACCAAACATGACAACGAAATACATGGCAGGGATGCACACAAGATGCTTAACAAAATACTAGCACTGAGCGACGGCCAATCTATCCATTATGAGGTTCAAACAAACATGTCAAAAACGCAAATGCAAAACAGATTCCAGACTTAGTGAAATTAACACTTGTCTGAAATTTCAGATCACAAAGCCCTCTTCGGAGCAGCAAAACAACATGATACATGACCTGAACATGACAAGTAAGAACATGGCATGGAGCTACTCAACAAGCTTAACAAAAGACCCAAAGTGACCTGGGGCCAAAAGGGTTCACAAAATATACTAACGGGCACACGAACATAGCTAAAACACAATCAGTTTTCAGACTTAGTGAAAACTGAGACATGCTGAAATATAACTCACGAAGGCATGTAAACGAGCTCGATGCACTCACTACGGTGCAAGTCATGGCAAGGCAAGCATACATCCATTAAGAAGGCACAGAATACAATCTAGACATGGCAAGAACAAGGGCATAGCATGCACGGATCAACTACAATAACATCGGCAAAATTGCAAACGAGTTGACGATCTGCCCAGATTCACCACGAAGCAAAAGCAGAGCTTGATTGACTCAAGCTAGGGTGCTTCATAATTGCAAACAAAGAAACGGATGGATAGAGCATAACATGATTAACAAAACTCCTTTACTGATCATCCTAAAAAGAGGCACGGATCACTAGGAAACAAGCTGAACATATGGCATCATGAACTAAATAATCCCAGACTTAGTGAAAACAACTAAGTCCCTGAAAACAGATTTACCGGGTGCCTCACTTTGCAAGCTTGCTCAAGTCACCACACACATCCTAAAAATGCATGAGTTGCACCTCTGGAAAGAAGACAAAATCCTTAACAAAACATATGAAGGACTCACAGGCATATCATGCACACAATAATCATGGCAAAAATGACAAAAGTCTAAGATGAACTAGCAGATGTGACAATTAACACACGAAGCCTCCTTCTAGCAGCATTTTGGGCATCAAGATGAACTCAAATGAAAATGATGCAATGGAATGAAATGATGTACTCGTCGAGGCGAACATTTTGATATATAATATGCCCAAATCAGAGCTAAGGATGCAAAGTTACGGGCAGCCAAAGTATGCACAAAAACTTTAGGGTTAGGGACGAAAAGTCAACCGAGATGAATTTCTCAGATCTGGATCCAGATCCGCAGGCTTCCCGATGCACGCCAGAGTTACTGTACCAGCTCGCCGGACTTGACGGGGAAGAAGGCCGGCGTGGGAGGAGGAGGAAGAGGACGGCGGGGCCCGGCCGGATCC
>NC_057797.1:246627653-246735940 GCF_018294505.1 Triticum aestivum | reverse complement strand
GACGTGTCCGGCTAGGCCCCGGACATGTCCGTCGGCGCGGATCTACTTTTTTTTAGACTAGGGTTTGGACGGGGAAGAAGATCTGAATTTGGAGGGGTGCTATTAATAGGCATAAGTGGAGTTAGGAGAGTCCAAATGAGGTGTGGATTTCGGCCACGCGTTCGTGATCGAACGCTCTAGGATATGGAGCAGAGTTTGGTGGGTTTTGGGCCAAATTGGAGGGGTGTTGGGCTGCAACACACACGAGGCCTTTTCGGTCCCTCGGTTAACCGTTGGAGTATCAAACGAAGTCCAAATGATACGAAACTTGACAGGCGGTCTACCGGTAGTAAACCAAGGCCTCTTGGCAAGTCTCGGTCCAATCCGGAAATGTTTAATCCCCACACACGAAAGAAAGCTAGAAATGGCCATCGGAGGAGAACGAAGCGCCGGAATGCAAAATGGACAACGAGGAAAATGCTCGAATGCATGAGATGAACACGTATGCAAATGCAATGCACACGATGACATGATATGAGATGCATGAAAACAAAAACAACACACGGAGACAAAGACCCGAACCCGAGAAATAAATATAACTTAACGCCGGAAACGACAAGAGTTGGAGTACAAATTGGGAAAGTTACATCCGGGGTGTTACATGTATCGACCGCCCTATGGACCTCCCATCCAAGGTTTTATTTTTGGCAGCCCAATTTATGTATTTTTTTGAAGAAAACGCAGAGTTTGTTCTATTTTTCTATATAAGAATAGGAACGTTAGGTCCAACTTATGTTTCCCTTCTAACTATATTATATACATTTAAATTATTTTGTATGTTATTTTTATTGTCATCATATATTTAGCAGATACTTACATGTGTAAGAAAACAATATCCCACATCTTATTAACTTATAAAAATAATTTCTTAACAAATAAAATCCTGGATTGTTTTGGCATGAAAATCGTAGTGATTGTGTACAAAAGCTTGGTAAGATTTAAGGACGAATGTAATAATATCACTTATCATTTAAATATATTTATAACAAAATGCTCAGCCCCTTTTTATTTTTTGATAACATTGCTGGCCCAACCCAACAATATAATTAGAATCAGCCCAGCAAAATCGTGTATTTCGAGAAAGTGCAAATGGCCTGTAATTTTTTAGGAAATAAAATAAATGGCCCGCATGGACGCTACATTATTTGTTCACCCAGCCCAGCTAATGGCTGTAATTCAAAAAAAAGATCAAGTTGACTGTAAGTTCTACCGCGCAAAAAAAGACTGTAAATTCTGAAAAAAAATGGGTTGAATACGTGCCACATTTTTGGTGGCTAAAATGTGGGCCAATAGGTCGAAGCCAACGCAAGTCGTTGTCAATTTAGTCAACAAATGATTCTGACATGTTAGCCGTTGGATTTACATCCAACGACCGGCATCCATCTTCAATCTCTCATCTTCTTCCTCCAGCGCCACCGGGACCACCTCCCGCCTCCTGCTGCTAGCAGCTCTGCTTCGCTATGAAGCGCTACTCCACCGTTGGCCAGGCCATCCCTCCACCCCTCCACACCTCCTATTCTTCTCCACAGACTGCCGAACCACACCGCACTAGAACCAGTTAACCCTCGTACACCTCTCTGTCTGCGACTCTACTCCCACGTCTTCCCATCTCCGGCTCATTGTTGTCCGGGGCCTCGCCGTCGTCCACCACCTTGGATGCGCTCGGCGCGGCATGGTCAACATGGTCAATGAACGACACCATCGGAAGTAGACTGTGCGTGGAGAGGCTGACAGCTGGGTCCACGGCCGCACATAAGGAAATGCCTCCTTATTACGCGCAAAATAATGATTCATCCACCTTACATCTGGGACCCATCAAAAGGGCCTCTGTATTTCGCGAAAATAGCGTGCCCCCTGCTGACATGTCAGACCCACCATCTATCTTCGCATGCAAGGAAGTGCCTCCTTATTACGCACAAAAAAAGAATATTCCCCCTGCCAGCTGGAACCCAGCATTGTGGGAGGCTGACTTGTGGGCCAACCAAGTTGACGGGGACGAAGGGCTTTGTCAACTTAGTCAATATGAAAGATTCTAGCTCTTGTTACCGTACGATGTTCATCCAACGGCCGTAGTGCTTCTTCAACCTCCGGTCTTCTTGCTCCAGCCGCCCAAAGCAGCGCCGGTCGTGCCGCGTGCTCCTACCTCCCGTGAGCGGCTGTGATGCCGCAAAGGCCTCACCGCCCCCTACTACTCCCACCGCTGGCCAGGCCATCCCTCTAGTCACCCACACCCCCTGTTATTCTGCGGTGACAGCAGCCTCACACCACAGCCGCACCAGTGAACCCTCATACTCCTCTTCGCATGGGCATCCACTGTTGCGTCTTCCCCGGCTTCGAGTCGTCCCCTTCCTAGTCCTCGCCATCGTCCACCGCTGTGGTGCTCTCGGTGCGGCGTGGTCAACATGGTCAAGGAACGACTTCCATCGGACGTGGACTGTACGTGGAGAGGCTGACAGCTGGGCCTACGGCGCAGCAAGGAAGTGCCTCCTTATTATGCGCAAAATAATGATTCCTCCACCTGACAGCGGGGACCCACTGGACGGGCCACCGTATTTCGTGAAAAAAACGTTTCCCCCTGACTGCTAGGACCCACCAGCTACATCTTCGCTCGCAAGGAAGTGCGTCTGGGCAAAAAACAATTCGCCCCCCTGACTGCTGGGACCCACCAGCTACATCTTCGCACGCAAGGAAGTGCGTCTGGGCAAAAAAACGATTCGCCCCCCTGACTGCTGGGACCCACCAGCTCCATCTTCGTAGGCAAGGAAGAGCCTGGCAGTCGGGACCCACCTGGTTGAAGCGTACGTAGCGTTGTCATTCTGGTCGCGAACGTGTACGTACATATATACTGGTGGATGTAGAGGCGCGCACGTGTCGTAGTAGAGGAGCGTATGTGTCGTAGTAGAGGCGCGCACGTAGCATGTACACATAGGTACAACGGCCAGGGTGCAAGAAAGAAACTATGGCCACGTATGTGTACATGCGAGCGGGGTCTCGAACGCCTACTCGCGCATACGTATGGCCAGGGCTCGTGTACATGGCTGGGTCGGAACGGAGAAACGACGTCATCGTCGTGTTCATGGGGAGGCAACGGAATGCGTCGTGTTCATGGGGAGGCAACGGAATGCGTCGTGTTCATGGGGAGGCAACGGAATGTGTCGTGTTCATCGGGAGGCAACGGAACGCGTGGGAGCCAACCGGCTGGGTCGGAACGGAATGCGTGGTCGTGTTCTTCGGGAGGGCTTGGACGGAACAGGCGATGGAAACGAGGCCTGGCGTACCGCAAAACGGAGGAAATGGACATCCTACATTCGGAACGGGGTCCTGTTGATCGGGAGGGGTGTGGCGTATCGCAAAACGGAGGAAATGGACCTCCTACGGTCGAAACGGGGTCATGTTGATCGGGAGGGGTGTGGCGTACCACAAAAGAGACGAAACGGACCTCCTATGGTCGAAACGGGGGTCCTATTGATCGGGAGGGGTGTGGCGTACCGCAAAACGGACGAAACGGACCTCCTACGCTCGAAACGGGGGTCCTGTTCATTAGGAGGGGTGTGGCGTACCGCAAAACGGGACTCCACGGGATACTGTTCATCTCCACCGTCGACCTCCTCAAGCCTCCATGGGCTACTGTCGACCTCCTCCAGCCTCCACAGGCTCCTGCTCATCCAGCATCCACCGCGCGCTATTCCACCGGCTACTGTTCAACCACCCCTCCACGGGCACCCCTCCACCATCTACTGTTCATCCAGCCCTCCACACGACGGGGTCCTGCTCAACCACCCCTCCACGGGCACCCCTCCACCATCTACTGTTCATCCAGCCCTCCACACCACGGGGTCATGTTCATCCAGAGGCAACGCCACCACTCACTGTTCATCCAACCCCCCCTCCCGCGCAACGCTCACGGTTCATCCAATCGGTCGGCTTCAGTTAGCAGCAGTAGCGAAGGAATCGCTCGATCGGGTTCAGTTAACAGCCATCGATTGATCGCTCGGGTTCAGTAACGCATAGCCTGCAGTGCGATCGCTCGGGTTCAGTTAGAGCCCAACGCCTCGCTCGGGTTCAGTTAGAGCCAGGGCCTCGGACACACACGCGTACGTGTACGAGAGAAACGCGCATCGCTCGGCCCCCGACCTCCCACCGTAACCGGGAACTCCCCGAAATTTTCCTCCCCCTCGCTTCTACCACGGTTTTTTCCGTCATGGACGGCCCAAAGAATGTCATGCAGTTGTGTGTCCGGCCCGCCCAGGACGAAAAGCCCATTTTTTGTCATGATTTTTTGTCATAGAAGTAGGAGCCCACCACATCTATGATGATACCGGTTTTTGTCACAATTATCATCATAGAAGTGTCATATGTATGACAGAAGAAAAATTCGTTCGGCCCAAAATGTCACGGATGTGTCTTTCTTTGTAGTGAAGTGTGGCGTGTTTCCAAAGTGAAGGGTGCTATGGTTGACATGTGCCATATAATGGAATTGACATCTGCAGTATACTATAGTTTCCATGTGTAGTGTGTTATAGTTTCCATGTATCAGCTATTGCAATCACCATGTGAAGTCTGAATGCAATTTCCATATGCATTATGCTATAGTTGCCATGTGCATTATACTATAGTTGCCATAAGAAGTCTAGACTGCCATATGATCTAGAGTTGCACCAAGGATCAAACAAAGCAAAAACAAATACCTCCTTCTCGTCGTGTTTGCCAGCAGCTGCATCATCCCGTGGCGCCGGCATGAAGTCGTCGTCTTCATCGTCCTCATGGTTGTGAACCATGATGTTGTAAAACAAAAACATAAAAGACAAAAAGAAACTATGTTTAAACAACTGTGGGCAATTGTATGGATATATATATAAGCATGTCAACAGTTGTACAAAAATAGTGCCAATTACATTGTACATAGAGAAATGCCAATTACGTTGAAAACTATGAAAATGGTGAAAAGAATGTATTTGCCATGGAAATTATTTTGATGTACATTCTCTGGTTGATATGTTCATTTTGTCTCTCATGGCAATTAATAAATATAGAAAAATCATATGTAGTCTATATGACATGCTTAATCATCAAAGTGTATGGGCATGGTAGAAATCCCAAGTGGCAACATAAAAAGCACTAGGATGCAAGGAAAAAATGCCGGATCCTAGAGTGGAAATGTTGAAATGAGCATTGAATGAATGGCAGGTAGTGTGGCATGCCAAAATGAAAAAAAAAACATGGTGATTTTTTTGAAAACTACATGGCAATTTTGAAAATAGAGTATGCCAAAAGACAATTTATGAGGTTCAGATAAAGTTTCCATGTTTTATACAGTAACATTGCCAGTGTTAGGTTGTGGGGTTGCAAAAATGTTGAGAAAAGTTGATTTACTAGTGTATGCAAGTACTATGGCCTGCCAGAATGAGAAAAATAACATGGTAATTTGGTTGAAAACAACATTGATAGGTTTTAATTCACATTATACCAAAATACCAATTGTGAGGTTCAAATAGTTGCCATTATTTTATATAGTAACATGGCAAAAATGTTAGTTTGGTAATGGCAAAAATATTGAGAACACATGGTCCAAAATGGAGTGCGTGTATTGGAATGTAGATAAGAATTGCCATGTTACAAATTGCAGAGCATACAAAAACATATTGCAATTGAAAACTATATACATTAGGGGAGTTGCCATGGACAGCATCGGTCCTATACAAATGACCCACAAGTGAGCAACCCTCTCTCCATCTACCTTACGAAACCACCATGAAACCCCTTGGATCTATTTTGACAGTCAACCACCATGAACATGCCCAGAAATTCCAGGAAACAATAGACAGATCTTTGTCGAATCTCAAACAAACGTTACATCTAGCTATCTGGCATTCCTAGAATGACCAAGGGTATGCGGGGGAAATCAAGGAGGATGCACTGTGGGTGGAGCTTTCCGCGCGCAACACTGCCAACACCGTGGAGAGGCTAGCTGCATGTCATGGACTCCCGGTGATAGGAACCGACCTCCCAGACCCTTCCTCCACGGATTCGCCGAGGAACCTGTAGGATCGAAAGTATGTCTAGAGGGGGGTGATTAGACTACTTGACCAAATAAAAATCTAGTCTTTTCCCAATTTTAAGTCTTGGCAGATTTGAGCAACTTATCACAAGTCAAGTAATCAACCTACACATGCAATTCTAAGAGTATAGCAGCGGAATGTAAATCATTGCATATGAAGGTAAAGGGAGGAGTTTGGAGGTGAGCAAACGCAATGTAGACATGGAGATTTTTGGCGTGGTTCCGATAGGTGGTGCTATCATACATCCACATTGATGGAGACTTCAACCCGCGAAGGGTAACGGTTGCGCGATTCCATGGAGGGCTCCACCCATGAAGGGTCCATGAAGAAGCAACCTTGTCTATCCCACCATGTCCATCGCCCACGAAGGACTTTCCTCACTTTGGTAGATCTTCACGAAGTAGGCTATCTCCTTGCCCTTACAAACTCCTTAGTTCAACTCCACAATCTTTCCGGAGGCTCCCAAGTGACACCTAACCAATCTAGGAGACACCACTCTCCAAAAGGTAATAGATGGTGTGTTGATGATGAACTCCTTGCTCTTGTGCTTCAAATGATAGTATCCCCAACACTCAACTCTCTCTCACAGATTTGGATATGGTGGAAAGATGATTTGAGTGGAAAGCAACTTGGGGCAGGCTAGAGATCCTGATTCTTGTGGTTGGAATGGAATGTCTTGGTCTCAACACATGAGTAGGTGGTTATGTCTCAGAAAATGAGTAGTGGAAGTGTAAGCACATTCTGATAGCTCTCTCCACGAATGAAGGAAGGGTGGAGGGGTATATATACCCTCCACACAAAATCTAACCGTTACACACAATTTACCAAACTCAGTGGGACTGAATAGTTAAACTCGGTCAGACCGATTTAGTTCAAAATGTGAATGTTAGGCTTTTCGGTGGGACCGACACGATCAACTCGGTGAGACCGATGTGCTAGGGTTAGGGCATAACTTGATCTCGATGAGACCGATCACACGATCACATGAACTTGGCGAGACTGATTTCGGTAATAGGCAAACAGAGAGTTGGTCAGGCAAACTCGGTGGGACCAATCGCTCATTTCGGTGAGACCGAAACGTTATGAAAAGGAAACAGAGAGTTTGCATTGTGAACTCGATGGGACCAATCGCTCATCTCAGTTAGACCGAAATGTTACAAAGGGAAACAGAGAGTTTGCAATCCCATCTCGGTGAGACCAAGATCCCTATTGGTGAGACCGAACTGATTAGGGTTTCTGGCTATGGCTATGTCAAGTGAACTCGGTGGCACTGGATAGATCAAATCGGTGGGGCCGAGTTTGACTTTTTGTTTGGGACATATGTGGAAACGAGAAAGTGGTTGAGGGCTTTTGGAGCGTATCACTAAGCATTTTGAGCAAGCAAGCCATTAAGCAACACATCATCCCCTTTTAATAGTGTTGGCTTTTCCTATGGACTCAATGTGATCTTGGATCACTAAAATGAAAATGTAGAGTCTCGAGCTTGTGGCAATATGTGTCCTTAGCATTTTGAGGGGTCCACATCTCTAGTCCTTGTCATGCCAATAATTTAACTTTCTGAAAAGATTATCTTGAATGGATATTACACTACTGCAGGATGCTACTAACGTGACACTAAGATTAGAGACCCTTTGAGAAACTGCGTGCGAAACAATAATCACAAACGGTGTTGTATGAAAACCGCAAGAAATGATGCAAAACATTTGCGATGAATGATACATCAAACATGGTTCAGATTATAGTTGTGTGTGCGATGAGGGGCATATGGTTGATCTGCACGAACTGTTTGCGATGAGAAAGAACAACAGAAATGGGCAGCCAGATCAAGGTGTGTGATATACGACATACAGTTCACTCTGATGAACCGTTTGCGATGAGTGAGGTGAACACAAACGATTCGGCGTAACAAGATGTGTGTGATACCCGGCAAATAGGTCAGTAATCAAAATTGTGTGCGATCATTATAGACAGCCCATACGGTCTTTTTTGTGAATTGTGTGCTCGTCAGGGCACATAGTTCAACAAACCAACATGTTGGCGATAATGTAGAAGATCTCTGTCGAATACATATTACTAACCATCTGCGATGAGATTGACAGGATAAATAGATATATATACAGTCTGCTTAATTTAGTCCTTCTTCTTCTTGTTATTCTTGTTGGATGGCCCCGCGACATCGTCTTGGCGAGGACGGTTCTTGCCGCTGATCGTTGGCTTTTCATCACCGTCGCCGTCGTCATCTTCATTTCTGTCGTCGTCGTCCTCCTCCTCATTCGACCATTCCTCCTCATCATTGTCATTGTCATCTTCTTCGTCCTCCGACGGCTCCTCATCCGTCTAGTTATCCTCTGACGACTCCGGAGGCGACGTCCCTTCCATGAACCGAATATAATGGAGCTCTGGGCTCGACGTCGGACTCATGGAAGACAGGCGGGATGATTCTGATGTTGACCTATCATCGGGCGCCAGACTGCTGGCCGAACTGTCGTCCTCGCTATAGCTCGACATGGCTGCAGAGTGTGTGCCAGTGTGTAGCGCGGCCTGCCGAGGGCGATGAAGATGGTGGACACTTAAGCGGGGTATGTAGAGAAGAGGAACTGCCAATTGAAGCGGGGATTGAAGTGGGGGTTGACGTATTATCTAACGGCTGATATAATCAACCGCAATTATTTGTACCCAGTCGCTCCGAATTCCTAATGTTGCGCAGGACTCTTATTGGCTATTTGGCTTGTTTCCTTTTTCAAGACAAAAAAAGGAACGAGTTTTGGGATTATGCACCGATACCGGTACGAACAAAGTGGGATAGTTGGCAAGCAATACATTGAGCTCTTCTTATTGATAAAGCCAGTAATAATCAAACTAGAAAGGAAAAGAAAAAAAGGCAAAGAAAAATATCTGCACGAATCTTTGCGTAACATCAATGGCATAGGACCTAGATGTGCATTACTTATAGCACATCTAGATGTGCTTTAGCAATACTGTCAAACAAAACCCCTAATCATCATTGCAAATAGCTCATAGAACATGGCTAATGCGACAACCACAACTACACATGCTAGTTCCTTCTTGTCTCTTGCTTTCATCTGTTGCCTGATATTGATTCTTTCTTGCTTCATCGTACTGATTATACATTCCAGATCAGCCAGTTTCTTCTTCAGCTTTACGTTATCTTCTTCGAGCTTGGTGATAACACTCCGAGCCCTTCCATTCTATTCTTCATCCAGCCAGTTAACAAGGCACAAGCCTCATATCCCTGCCAATGCTAAATAGTATTCTGGATGAGCGGTGGCATTAACTGAAGTAGAATGATGAACTTAATTAGCACTAACCTCTAAGGGGCAACTGAGAAACCGCCTACCAATGTTGAATCCCTCCATGCATACACGTCGAGCGGGAGTGTGCCCGTGCACACAACTCAGCTTTTGGTACTTCTCGGTGGCGCAAAACTCGGAGTCGAACTCGTGTTGCTGGAGTTTGGAGTCAAGCTCAGATCGCTTTCCTGGGGGGGGGGGTCATTCAGCAAGGATCTATACTTTGGACATGCTAAAAAATATCGGGATAGATTGGAACCTAGCAGGACGATTCGGATCCGTAGTACACCGGCCTTCTAATGACATTAGGTAAGTGCTCAGCGGCGACCGCCGTCGTGGCGGCGATACGAGCAGGAGCAGCCACACCGAAACCATCAGCACCACTCGTCCGCATTCCCCCAATGTCAACGCCGCGCGAGGGAATTTGGAGGCTATGTAGGGATTTGGGGGAAATGGGAAAACTGTGGAGATAAGCTAACGGTCAGGAACTACTAATGGCACTATATATATGTTGTATATGGCACACTGTTTGTACATGTCGTTTGTGTTAGGTATTACAATGTCACACACGATTTCCGCACCAAACTGTGTGAGAAGACAACGTAGGTTAGACACGGTTGTCGTTACATAACCGTATGTGGTGTACTACCATGTCCATATAATTGATTTATAGTGAGATACCGTGTAAACAGCCGCTCCGCGGATATCCGTCAAAAAAACAGCCGCTTTGCATATAGAGATGGCGACGGCGGCCTAGGCAGCAGCTACCGGAGAAGAGGTCAATCCTCGGTCGGTGGACGGTGGCGGCATCATAGGAGGTCAATCCTCGGTCTGCGGCGGGAGATAGGAGGAGCTCAACCATTGAGGTCGGCAGCGGCGTGATTCGAGCACATCCATCGCGGTCGATGGCGGGATAGTGGAGGTCGAACTTCAGGTGGCAGCCGCACTAAGCTTTGCTCCTCGACCCTCTGACTCGGCGTGCCCCCTCATCGCGCTTCTCTGTCTGCTGGGTGGAGGTCGCCGCACCACTAATTAATTAAGGTATTCTTTTCATGAGTGGCTTAATTAAGGTATTCAATTCCTAAGTGTAGTGTTGTACTAGTACTCTGTGTGTAAATTGACTGGCCATTAATTTTTGTCATTTCACGTCTAGATAACAAGATGGAGTGCCCTTAGTAATTATTAAAATAAAACCTTGTGATTTATGCACGCATCTCTGGGCAGCAGTTAATCCATGTATTAATGTTGTTGTTTTGTTTTTAATTACCATTCGTCTGCTGTAGATGGAACGATCTCGATGGATGAAGAATCAGAAAACCGTAGATTTTATTAGTGGAGTGATAGAGTTCATGAATTTGGCTGAAAGTACAAAGAGGAGAATTGGTGATGTGGATTACATCCTGTGTCCATGTACTAATTGTGCCAATACAGAGTTACATGAAGTTGCAGATGTCCAGATGCACTTAGTGTTGGCGAACGTAGTAATTTCTAAACAATTCCTACGCACACTCAGGATCATGGTGATGCATAGCAACGAGAGGGGAGAGTGTGTCCATGTACCCTCGTAGACCGAATGCGGAAGCATTAGCACAACGCGGCTGATGTAGTCGTACGTCTTCACGGTCCGACCGATCCAAGTACCGAACGCATGGCACCTCCGAGTTCTGCACACGTTCAACTCGATGACATCCCGCGAGCTCCATTCTAGCAAAGCTTCACAGGAGAGTTTCATCAGCACGACGGTGTGGTGACGGTGATGATGATGCTATCGACGCAGGGCTTCGCCTAAGCACCGCTACGATATGATCGAGGTGGATTATGGTGGAGGGGGGCACCGCACACGGCTAAGAGATCAGTGATCAATTGTTATGTCTATGGGGTGCCCCCTGCCCCCGTATATAAAGGATCAAGGGGAGGAGGCGGCCGGCCAGGGAGAGGTGCGCCCAAGGGGGGGGGCAATCCTACTCCAAGTAGGTTTGCCCCCTCTTTCCTAGTCCTAGTAGGAGAGGGGAAGGAAAGGGAGAGGAGGAGAAGGAAAGAGGGGGCCGGCCCCCCTTTCCCTAAACCAATTCGGTTTGGGCCTTGGGGGGCGCGCCCCACACTTCCCTTGCTGCCTTCTATTTCCACTAAGGCCCATGTAAGCCCATTAAGCCCCCGGGGGGTTCCGGTAACCCCCGATACTCCGGTATTTATCCGGTAACCCCCGGAACCCTTCCGGTGTCCGAATATAACCTTCCAATATATCAATATTTATGTCTCGACCATTTCGAGACTCCTCGTCATATCCCCGATCTCATCCGGGACTCCGAACTACCTTCGGTATAAACTCATAATACCGATTATTACCGAACTATAAGCGTGCGGACCCTACGGGTTCAAGAACTATGTAGACATGACTGAGACACGTTTCCGATCAATAACCAATAGCGGAACCTGGATGCTCATATTGGCTCCCACATATTCTACGAAGATCTTTATCGGTCAAACCGCATAACAACATACGTTGTTCCCTTTGTCATCGGTATGTTACTTGCCCGAGATTCGATCGTCGGTATCTCAATACCTAGTTCAGTCTCATTACCGGCAAGTCTCTTTACTCGTTCCGTAATACATCATCCCGCAACTAACTCATTAGTTACAATGCTTGAAAGGCTTATAGTGATGCGCATTACCGAGTGGGCCCAGAGATACCTCTCCGACAATCGGAGTGACAAATCCTAATCTCGAAATACACCAACTCAACAAGTACCTTCGGAGACACCTGTAGAGCACCTTTATAATCACCCAGTTACATTGTGATGTTTGGTAGCACACAAAGTGTTCCTCCGGTAAACGGGAGTTGCATAATCTCATAGTCATAGGAACATGTATAAGTCATGAAGAAAGCAATAGAAACATACTAAACGATCAAGTGCTAAGCTAACGGAATGGGTCAAGTCAAACACATCATTCTCCTAATGATGTGATCCCATTAATCAAATGACAACTCGTGTCTATGGTTAGGAAACTTAGCCATCTTTGATTAATGAGCTAGTCAAGTAGAGGCATACTAGTGACACTATGTTTGTCTATGTATTCACACATGTATTATGTTTCTAGTTAATACAGTTCTAGCATGAATAATAAACATTTATCATGAAATAAGGAAATAAATAATAACTTTATTATTGCCTCTAGGGCATATTTCCTTCAGTCTGCCACTTGCACTAGAGTCAATAATCTAGTTCACATCGCCATGTGATTTAACACCAATAGTTCACATCACCATGTGATTAACACCCATAGTTCACATCATCATGTGACCAACACCCAAAGGGTTTACTAAAGTTAATAATCTAGTTCACATTGCTATGTGATTAACACCCTAAGAGTACTAAGGTGTGATCATGGTTTGCTTGTGAGAGAGGTTTAGTCTACGGGTCTGCCACATTCAGATCCGTATGTATTTTGCAAATTTCTATGTCAACAATGCTCTGCACGGAGCTACTCTAGCTAATTGCTCCCACTTCCAAAATGTATCCATATTGAGACTTAGAGTCATCTGGATCAGTGTCAAAATTTGCATTGACGTAACCCTCTACAATGAACCTTTTGTCACCTCCATAATCGAGAAACATATCCTTATTCCACTAAGGATCATTTTGACCGTTGTCCAGTGATCTACTCCTAGATCACTATTGTACTCCCTTACTAAACACAGTATGGGGTATACAATAGATCTGGTACACAGCATGGCATACTTTATAGAAACTACGGCTGAGGCATAGGGAATGACTTTCATTCTCTTTCTATCTTCTGCCATGGTCGGGCTTTGAGTCTTACTCAATTTCACACCTTGTAACATAGCTAAGAACTCTTTCTTTGACTGTTCCATTTTGAACTACTTCAAAATCTTGTCAAGGTATGTACTCATTGAAAAAAACTTATCAAGTGTCTTGATCTATCTCTATAGATCTTGATGCTCATATGTAAGTAGCTTCACCGAGGTCTTTATTTGAAAAACCCCTTCCAAATACTCCTTTATGCTTTCCAGAAAATTCTACATTATTTCCAATCAACAATATATCATTCACATATATTTATCAAAAATGTTGTAGTGCTCCCCCTCACTTTCTTGTAAATACAGGCTTCACCACAAGTCTTTATAAAACTATATGCTTTGATCAACTCATCAAAGCGTATATTCCAACTCTGAGATGCTTGCACCAGTCCATAGATGGATTGCTGGAGCTTGCACATTTTGTTAGCACCTTTAGGATTGACAAAACCTTCTGTTTGCATCGTATACAACTCTTCTTTAAGAAATCCATTAAGGAATGTAGTTTTGACATCATTTGCCAGATTTCATAAAATGTGGCAATTTGCTAACATGATTCGGATAGACTTAAGCATCGCTATGAGTGAGAAAATCTCATCATAGTCAACACCTTGAACTTTGTCAAAACCTTTTTCGACAAGTCTAGCTTTGTAGATAGTAACACTACTATCAGCGTTCATCTTCCTCTTGAAGATTCATTTATTTTCTATGGCTTGTCGATCGTCGGGCAAGTCAACCAAAGTCCACACTTTGTTCTCATACATGGATCCCATCTCAGATTTCATGGCCTCAAGCCATTTCGGGGAATCTGGGCTCATCACCGCTTTCTCATAGTTCATAGGTTCCTCATGGTCAATTAACATGACCTCCAGAACAGGATTACCATACCACTCCGGTGCGGATCTCACTCTGGTTGACCTACGAGGTTCGGTAGTAACTTGATCTGAAGTTACATGATCATCATCATTAGCTCCCTCACTAATTGGTGTAGGAGTCACAGAAATAGATTTCTGTGATGAACTACTTTCCAATAAGGGAGCAGTTACAGTTACCTCATCAAGTTCTACTTTCCTCCCACTCACTTCTTTCGGGAGAAACTCCTTCTCTAGAAAGGATCCATTCTCAGCAACAAATATCTTGCCTTCGAATCTGTGATAGAAGGTGTACCCAACAGTTACTTTTGGGTATACTATTGTCGGTGTACAAAAAGAGGGGTACACTTTTTGTACCCCTATAACTGTGCATGGGAAGTCTGAGCCACGGGCACCACCACACAAAGCAAGGCAAGGGAGGTGAGCCTGCGTAAGACCGAAGCTCAAGAGAACTACGACGCCAAGGCCAAGACCACGAAGAGCAAAGGGGATGAAGCAGACTCCCCCGGCAAGCTCCTTGCCGGGAGATAGTTCTAGCAGCCCCGGCAAGACCCTTGCCGCGGCGACTCGTCCTGCGCCTACAGAGAAAATCACCCTTGAGTCCACTGCCCCCAAAGGGCAAGGATTCGGGAGACATCCCCATGGCGGCATGCAGATCTTCGTGAAGACATTCAAGATCAGGTACGCACTAAGGAGACGACAACCCTTGGCGGGATCCCAGCCGAGGAAGACCACAAGGCCCCCGGCAAGCGCCTTGCCTGGGATGACAGCAGGCGCCCCGGCAAGACACTTGCCGGGGCCCCGGCAAGGCCCTTACCGAGGACACCCGCAAGGCCACCATCAGGCCCACGCCGACTAAACCTCCACCGCCGTTCGCATGCAGCTGCCGACCCAACCAGCTGGGCAGGCACCTGCGTGGCGGCATGCAGATCTTCGTGAAGACCCACCACTGCGCCACCTCAGCTGCCTGCCTACCTACGTGGCATCGCAGGCGTCGCTGGCCAGGGCGCCTGTCGACACAAGAAGGAGCGGCAACGGACGAGACATGTTTCTCCCCCGTCCCCGATAAAGCAAGGACAACTAAGCAAGACGCATTAAATGCGCCTTGTCATGTAATGCGAGGGATAACCTCGCATCACTGTACCCTTTCCACCTCCTGTGTGCCACTGTGGCAACCCCTTTTTCTATAAAAGGAGGCCCGAGGCGACCAGGAGAAGGATTCGACTTTTTGGAGCTCCTCACGCCCCATAGCTATCTCAAGAACATAGATATACAATCCACCAAAGCAGGAGTAGGGTTTTACGCATCCTCGCGGCCCGAACCTGGATAAACGAACCATGTGCTACCTGTTTGATCCGCTCTTCTCACGACCCCGTGCCCCGCTAACCATAGTAGGGATTCTTGTGATCCCATAGGTGTCGTTCCCACCGACATCTCTGGCGCGCCAGGTAGGGGGCGCAGTTGTGAGAATCGGCTCTAGCAATCAGCCCAGCACTCCTTCGTCTTCGTGGCTCTTGGAGAGGGAAGGAGGCCGGAAGATCAGCGCTCGAGCGACTACAAACAGAAGCTAAGTTGCACTGAACCCTTATTTGTTCTATCCTTCTTATATGAGGTTATTCCCCCCCGGAGATGTCACGCCTTTGTATGAGAAACCTGCACGCCAGGGGGCTCTCCCACGATCGGCAACGCCCTTGCCCTGTTTCGAGTCCGCTCAACAGCTCAAGCGGCTGCGTCGAGAATGGCAGAGTAGCCTTCCACGATCAACAACGCTCTCGATTCTGACTCGAGTCAAGCTCGACAGTTCGAGCGGCCGCGTTCAGAATGGAAAGGTGGCTCGTCCGGCAGCACGCGTACCCGGCAGGCCCATGGGGATCCGTCCCCAAAACGCCGCTAGGGGCTTCCGCGCCGGCGAGCCTACCCAATTGGCGTAGGGCGCGCATACAAAGAGAAATTGAACGGGGAAATAACATGCATGAAATTAAAAGTACTGCAAAGTTATATTACATCACATCATTGCTGCGGTTCTAACTAAAGATGAAATTTGTCTTGGTCGTGAACCTGCAGCGGCGGTGAAGAACGGGATGCCTAATCCCGGCGCTGGCCTTCCACCCTCTTGATTTCGTCGATGCTGCTGATGACGGGCTTGATGCGCTCCTTGAGCACCGTGAGGTCAATACCATCCGGCAAGCTATCCATCGCGGCATCGAAGTCGAGGTCAGGATTCCAGTACACCATCTTGGTGAGGACCTTGGTCATGACCCCCCGGCAAAGTCGCCGGGCTTCCCCGGCCAACGTGGCCGCTCGGTTGGAGTGAAGATAAGCCAAGGCTCCAAGGACGCCCTCGAAGAACAGGGTCAGCTTGGTGTTGACGGTCCCGCTGCGCTCAGGGGCGTACCTCACGTTTGGCATCCCCATGGTGGCCAACTGCGAGGTGACCCTGCCGGCGACGTCCTCCAGACGGTTGATCCATCTATTCTCGCCCGCCACATAATCCTGGTGGGAGGCGGCCTCGTTCGCCCGCAGCTGCTTCTCCTCCTCCAGACTCCTGGTCAAGGTCTCCTCCCGAGCCCTGCTCTCCGACAACATCTTCTCGAGATCCTCCAGCTTCAGCTTGAGATCTCTGACGGAGTTTTGCGCTTCGGAGAGCTCCCCAGCCCTGCTGATGACCGCTCCTTGCGCCTCCACCAAGGCGCTGTTGAGCGTGCTCTTCTCGTTGGACAGCTTGAGGGCCTGCTCCTTCAGCTCGTCCTGCGCCACCTCCAACTCCCTTACTTTGCCGGCATGGGCCAGAGCCTGGGCATCGAGTGCCTCCTTGTGCCTCTGCTCCAGCTCGCGAGTCCGCCGCGCGACAAGGGCCTCGAGCTCCTCATCCTTGCCACGGAGCGCTGCGGCAAGCTTCGCCTCACGCACGGTGAGGTCCTCTTCCTGGGAATCCAGTGCGGCTTGATGCTGGTTCCGGACGGCCTCGGCCGCGGCAGCCAAGTTCGCCGCCTTTTCCTGGGCCTTCTCGATGTCAGCCATCTTCATGGTGAGCTCGACATTGCGCTTGGCCAATTCCTCCTGAAAGGCCCTCTGCTCCTCGCGAGTCTGGTGGAACCAGGTCTGCGTCTCAGCAACGCGCGCCTTGAAATCCACCTCCGCCTGGTCCACCGTTGCCGTCCTGGACTTAACCTTGTCCAGACGGACACGGTAGAGCGCCTGGAGTTTTCGGAAGTTGGCCCCCATAGCGCGGAAAAGCTGCTCTTCTGGAGAACCATCACCGCCAACGCCCGGCTCATCGACAACCTCGAGCCCGGTGGCGGCAAGCACCTCGCCGTCAAAGACTTCCCCTTCGGCGGGCGCCCGGGAACTTGACGCCCCTGGGAGATGGACGAAAAGATCGTCGCCCACCTTCAGATATCTGCCGGGGCCCGAGGTTGAGGAGGAGGGAGGCTGATCATCAACCACCTCTTCCTCGGCAGTGGCCTTGCCGGCTTCCCCGGCAGGCCCACCGTTGGCGCCCTCGGCAGAAGCCTCGCCGGTCGCCTTGGCGGCCCCCGCAGCGGTGTCCTCGGCAGCATCCTTGGCGGCCTCATCAGCGGCGACCTCGTCAGCATCCCTGGCGGCCTCCTCAGCAATGTTCCCAACAACAGTATCCACGTCCTCCATACCTATTGAAGGAGGGCCTGGGTAGTAATGGGAGCATTGAAGCCAAGAAAAAGAATAAGGGAAAAACAGAGACGGAGGACAGGCGACTCACCAGTGCCAGGCTGTGAAGCAGAAGTCCCCTCCCCGCCAGCATCCGGCGCCGTGGCAGAGTCACCAGCGCCCAAGTTCCCCTCTTCCTCCATGGGTGTGGGCTCCGTGCTTGATGCCCTTGCCGGGGACGCCCCTCGCGGCGGCGTAGTCGATGGGGGTGGTGTGTTGGGGGTAGCCCTCTGCGGCTCCTCCTGCTGCCGCTCCCCTCCTGCAAACCCGACAAGGTCAACACCATAGCATCGAACGCCTACCACATGTCGAATAAGAGGAGGGTGACGAACTTACGCTGGGGGCTGTGCCGGGGGCTGCTGTCCGGGCTGCTCAACACCACCAGTGGCGTCTTTGAAGCCCCAGCTGGGGGCTTACTGCCCGCCGAGGCCTTCACCCTCTTCACCCTCTGGTCCAACGTCTCTGCATCCCTGCAAAAGCAAAAACGGATCAAGATGAGTGACTTAATTCAGAGGAATGGAAATGGCAGTAAGGAACGGAGTACTTACTCGTCATCCACCTCCTCCTCTTCCACCACTTTCCTTTTCCTCTTCGGGCTGAGAGGCCCGAGATCAAAGGTGACCTCCACGTCAACATCCGAGTCGACATCTGCCAGAGGAGGCGAAGACGGCGGGGTTTGTGCGCGCCCAGATGAGGAAGGGGTTGTTGTCTTCTTCTTCTCAGCGGCCTTCATCAGCCTCTTGGCTGTCGTGGCCCTCGTGTGATGCCCAGACCCCTCCAGGGTCAATTGAGGCCGCGTAGCAATGCCGGGCCAGACCGGCTCGCCGGAGCCAACCCGCCACAGGATTCGCCCTCTTCCCCTGGTTGGCTTCGAGCCCGCCGCCACGTCCTCCTCCGACGATGACTCGTCGGCCGCGTCTTCGACGAGCGGAGCTCCAGTGTCGGCGCTGCTGACCTCCCCGGAGGCCGGCGCCCATCGGGTGAGCTCCTCTTCATCCGCAGCCGTTGCGGCCTTGTCCTCCACACCCCCGGCGCTGCCGGCCTCCATGGCAAGATGTGCCTCCCTCGCCCTAGTGGCGATGTAGTCCAGTTCTGCCTGGGTGGTGTCCATGACAAGCCACCGCTCGGCGTCAGCATTGACATATACCTCAATCAGGGTGTCAAAGAATTGCTGCACATCAGCATCCTCCGGCTCCTTCTAGCTCGGGACAGGGCCGTGCGCGTTACAGTACGGCATCATAGCGATGATCTCGGACCGACGTGAATTGTTGCACAACGGGACCACCCCTGCTGGCAGCTTGAAAAACGGCCCCTTGAGGGCCTTGCCAACCTTTGCGGCAGCCCTCACGGCCTTGCCGGTCCGTTCGACCTCGCCATCGCGACCCACATCAAGCTGGAAAAAACGCTGGCAGAAGTGGGCATGCGCCAGCACTGTGAAGTTGTGATCGAGGCCGGGGCGGAGTCGCATAATGTCAGCCGGATTCGTAAAGAGCCAAGCTGGCCTCCCCTTGTTGTGCAACGGGGCAATCCGGCGGCGAATGAAGTCCGCCCCGATCATCTCAAGGGTGAGTCCAGCCCGGGTGAGCCGAAGAATCCTAGTAGTGGCAACAGTGATCCTCCCGTCGGCGGCGTCGACATCGCTCCAATCGCTGCCATGGACTGGCGGCACTCGGCGGACCTTGCAGAATTCCGGCGGGTTTTCATCCTCAATCCAGCACCACCGGCCACGCCATTCCTCCCACCTCTCCTTCATGGCACCGTCTGGGTATGCCCCCTTGGATCTTGGGATCCAGGTGATGCAACCAGAGACGGCACCTCCCGACTGGATCCGAGGGAAGAAGTAATGGCGGAAGAGCGCCGTGTTGGGCTGCACCCCGGCAAAGCCTTCACAAAGATGCGCGAAGAAAGCCATGCACGCCACCACATTCGAAGTAAAATCCAAGAGGCTAAAGCCGAAGGTGTGCATAATGTCGCAGAAGAAGTCGGAGAAAGGGGGGCATAACCCGCAAGAAAGATAATCGACGAAAAAGGGATACCGATTTGGAGCGGGATCGGCGCAAGCAGCAGGAATGACGCGCGTCGCCGGGTGTCCCGAATTCTCTCCCCCCGTCGTCGCTCCCCATAGGGGCCTGAAGGAGGCCTGGAGCTCTTGAACATCAACCATCGAGGGGAAGAAAAAGGCGGACTTCGTCCGGTCCCCCGACAGCGCGCTCTCCAGCGGCTCCACAGTCCCAGCGCCCTTAGCCACCCCCTTTCCCTTGACGGGTTTGGGCACCATCGCGACCAAGAAGTTTAAAGGGCTGAGGAAGCGGATGGCGAAGCAACGACGGTGGGCGATGGTGGAAGCCTAGGAAGGAAGGAAGAGAGGAAACGGCGGCTCTGAGATTGGAAAAGGCATGAGGAAAGAGGAGAAAGTGAGCAGCGCGCCCGCGGTTATTCCTTTCTTATGGGGGAAAACACGGGCCGCCTCCTTTCACATTAACTGTGTGTGACGCATGCCCGTGGGAACGAACCCCACGCATGCTTCCCACATCATACGCACCTCCCCATGCCACGCCACGCGCGGGAGTCGTGGGAAGCGCAGCGCGCGAAGAATCTTACCGCGGTAAAAACCGCCCCGCCTGCCCGCGCACCACTTTTGGGCCTAGCCCAACAACACGTTGCGCATATGTGTGGCCCAGGCCCGGGGGCTCTTGTCGGTGTACAGAAAGAGGGGTAGACTTTTTGTACCCCTATAACTGTGCACGGGCAGTCTGAGCCACGGGCACCACCACACGAAGCAAGGCAAGGGAGGTGAGCAAGGGTAAGACCGAAGCTCAAGAGAACTACGATGCCAAGGCCAAGACCACGAAGAGCAAAGGGGACGAAGCGGACTCCCCCGGCAAGATCCTTGCCGAGAGAGAGTTCTAGCAGCCCCGGCAAGACCCTTGCCGCGGTGACTCGTCCCGCGCCTACGGAGCAAATCGCCCTTGAGTCCACTTCCCCCAAAGGGCAAGAATTCGGGAGACATCCCCGTGGTGGCATGCAGATCTTCGTGAAGACATTCAAGATCAGGTACGCACTAAGGAGACGGTAACCCTTGGCGGGATCCCAGCTGAGGAAGACCACAAGGCCCCCGGCAAGCGCCTTGCCGGGGATGACAGCAGGCGCCCCGGCAAGACCCTTGCCGGGGCCCCAGCAAGGCCCTTACCGAGGACACCCGCAGGGCCACCATCAGGCCCACGCCGACTAAACCTCCATCGCCGTTCGCATGCAGCTGCCGACCCAACCAGCTAGGCAGGCACCTGCATGGCGGCATACAGATCTCCATGAAGACCCACCACTGATCCACCTCAGCGGCCTGCCTACCTACGTGGCATCGCAGGCGTCGCTGGCCAGGGCGCGTGTCGACACAAGAAGGAGCGGCAACGGATGAGACAGGTTTCTCCCCCGTCCCCGATAAAGCAAGGACACCTAAGCAAGACGCATTAAATGCGCCTTGTCATGTAATGCGAGGGATAACCTCGCATCACTGTACCCTTTCCACCTCCTGTATGCCACTGTGGCAACCCCTTTTTTCTATAAAAGGAGGCCCGAGGCGACCAGGAGAAGGATTCGGCTTTTTGGAGCTCCTCACGCCCCATAGCTAGCTCAAGAACACATATATACAATCCACCAAAGCAGGAGTAGGGTTTTACGCATCCTCGCGGCCCGAACCTGGATAAACGAACCGTGTGCTTCCTGTTAGATCCGCTATTCTCACGACCCCGCGCCCCGCTAACCATAGTAGGGATTCTTGTTATACAATAGGTGCCGTTCCCAGCAACACCTATGAAGACGCACTTCTCCGACTTGGGTTTGAGCTTATCAAGATGAAACTTTTTCACATAAGCATCGCAACCCCAAACTTTAAGAAATGACAGCTTCGATTTCTTGCTAAACCACAGTCATACGTTGTCGTCTCAACGGATTTATATGGTGCCCTTTTTAATGTGAATGCAGCTGTCTCTAATGCATAACCCCAAAACGATAGTGGTAAATCGGTAAGAGACATCATAGATTACACTATATCAAATAAAGTACGGTTATGACGTTTGGACACACCATAACGCCGTGGTGTTCCAGGTGGCATGAGTTTGTGAAACTATTCCACATTGTTTTAATTGAAGACCAAACTCGTAACTCAAATATTCACCTCTGCAATCAAATCGTAGAAACTTTATTTTCTTGTTACGATGATTTTCCACCTCACTCTGAAATTCTTTGAACTTTTCAAATGTTTCAGACTTATGTTTCTTCAAGTAGATATACCCATATCTGCTCAAATCATCTGTGAAGGTCAGAAAATAACGATACCCGCCGCGAGCATCAACACTCATCGGACCTCATACATCAGTATGTATTATATCCAATAAGTCAGTTGCTCGCTCCATTGTTCTGGAGAACGGAGTCTTAGTCATCTTTGCCCATGAGGCATGATTCGCAAGCATCAACTGATTCATAATCAAGTGATTCCAAGAGCCCATCAACATGGATTTTCTTCATGCGCTTTACATCAATATGACCTAAACGGCAGTGCCACAAATAAGTTGCACTATCATTATTAACTTTGCATCTTTTGGCTTCAATATTATGAATATGTGTATCACTATGATCGAGATTCAACAAACCATTTTCCTTGGGTGTATAACCATAGAAGGTTTTATTCATGTAAAAAGAATAACAATTATTCTCTAACTTAAATGAATAACCGTATTGCAATAAACATGATCAAATCATATTCATGCTCAACGCAAACACCAAATAACACTTATTTAGGTTCAACACTAATCCCGAAACTATAGGGAGTATGATATGATGATCATATCATTATTGGAACTACTTCCAACACACATCGTTACTTCACCCTTAACTAGTCTCTGTTCATTCTGCAACTCCCGTTTCACGTTACTACTCTTAGCAATTGAACTAGTATCAAATACTGAGGGGTTTCTATAAACACTAGTAAAGTACACATCAACAACATGTACATACAATATACCTTTGTTCACTTTGCCATCGTTCTTATCCACCAAATACTTGGGGCAGTTCCGCTTCCAGTGACTAGTCCCTTTGTAGTGAAAGCACTTAGTCTCAGGCTTAGGTCCAGACTTGGGCTTCTTCACTTGAGAAGCAACTTGCTTGCCGTTCTTCTTGAAGTTCCCCTTCTTCCCTTTGCCCTTTTCTTGAAACTAGTGGTCTTGTTAACCATCAACACTTGATGCTTTTCTTGATTTCAACCTTCGTCGATTTCAGCATCACGAAGAGCTTGGGAATCGTTTCTGTTATCCCATGCATATTATAGTTCATCACGAAGTTCTAGCAACTTGGTGATAGTGGCTAGAGAACTCTATCAATCACTATCTTATCTGGAAGATTAACTCCCACTTGATTCAAGTGATTGTAGTACTCAGACAATCTGAGCACATGCTTACTAGTTGAGCTATTCTCCTCCATCTTGTAGGCAAAGTAATGTCAGAGGTCTCATACCTCTCGACACGGGCATGAGTATGAAATACCAATTTCAACTCTTGGAACATCTTATATGCTCCGTGGAATTCAAAACATTTTTGAAGTCCCGGTTCTAAGCCGTAAAGCATGGTGCACTAAACTATCAAGTAGTCATCATACCGAGCTTTGCCAAACATTCATAACGTCTGCATATGCTCCTGCAATAAGTCTGTCACCTAGCGGTGCATCAAGGACATTATTCTTCTGTGCAGCAATGAGGATAATTCTCAGATCACGGATCTAATCCGCATCATTTATACTAACATCTTTCAATTTATTTTTCTCTAGGAACATATCAAAAATAAACGGGGAAGCTATGTGCGAGCTATTGATCTACAACATGGATATGCAAATACTATCAGGACTAAGTTCATGATAAATTAAAGTTCAATTAATCATATTACTTAAGAACTCCCACTTAGATAGACATCCCTCTAGTCATCTAAATGATCACGTGATCCAAATCAACTAAACCATGTCCGATCATCACGTGAGATGGAGTAGTTTTCAATGGTGAACATCACTATATTGATCATATCTACTATATGATTCACGCTCGACCTTTCGGTCTCAGTGTTCCGAGGCGATATCTGCATATGCTAGGCTCGTCAAGTTTAACCCGAGTATTCTGTGTGTGTAAAACTGTCTTACACCCGTTGTAGATGAACGTTGAGCTTATCACACCCGATCATCATGTGGTGTCTCGGCACGACGAACTTTGGCAACGGTGCAAGGGAGAACACTTTTACCTTGAAATTTAGTAAGGGATCATCTTATAAAGCTACCGCCGAACTAAGCAAAATAAGATGTATAAAAGATAAACATCACACGCAATCATAATATGTGTCATGATATGGCCATCATCATCTTGTGCTTTTGATCTCCATCTCCGAAGTACTGGCATGATCTCCATTGTTACCGGCATGACACTATGATCTCCATCATCTTGATCTTTTATCAACGTGTCGTCACAAGGTTGTCTCACCAGCTATTGCTTTTGCAACTATTGCTGTCGCATAGCGATAAAGTAAAGCAATTACATAGCACTTGCATCTTATGCAAATAAAGAGACAACCATAAGGCTCCTGCCAGTAGCCGATAACTTTAACAAAACATGGTCATCTCATACAAAAATTTATATTTCATCACGTCTTGACCATATCACATCACAACATGCCCTGCAAAAACAAGTTAGACGTCCTCTACTTTGTTGTTGAAAGTTTTACGTGGCTGCTATGGGCTGAGGAAGAACCATTCTTACCTACGCATCAAAAGCACAATGATAGTTCGTCAAGTTAGTGTTGTTTTAGCCTTCACAAGGACCGGGCGTAGCCACACTCGGTTCAACTAAAGTTGGAGAAACTGACACCCGCCAGCCACCTATGTGCAAAGCACGTCGGTAGAACTAGTATCGCGTAAGCGTACGCGTAATGTCGGTCTGGGCCGCTCCATCCAACAATACCAATGAACCAAAGTGTGAGATGCTGGTAAGCAGTATCACTTGTATCGCCCACAACTCACTTGTCTTCTACTCGTGCATATAACATCTACACATAAAACCTGGCTCGGATGCCATTGTTGGGGAACGTAGTAATTTCAAAAAAATCCTACGCACACTCAGGATCATGGTGATCCATAGCAACGAGAGGCGAGAGTGTCCACGTACCCTCGTAAACCGAATGCGGAAGCATTAGCACGACGCGGTTGATGTAGTCGTACGTCTTCATGATCTAACCGATCCAAGTACCGAACGCACAGCACCTCCGAGTTCTGCACACGTTTAACTCGATGACGTCCCCAGAGCTCCGATCCAGCAAAGCTTCACAGGAGAGTTTTGTCAGCATGACGGCGTGGTGATGGTGATGATGATGCTATCGATGTAGGGCTTTGCCTAAGCACCGCTACGATATGATCGAGGTGGATTATGGTGGAGGGGGGCACTGCACACGGCTAAGAGATCAATGATCAATTGTTATGTCTATGGGGTGCCCCCTGCCCCCGTATATAAAGGATCAAGGGGAGGAGGCGGCCGGACAGGAAGAGGCGCGCCCAAGGGGGGGGGCAATCCTACTCCAAGTCGGTTTGCCCCCTCTTTCCTAGTCCTAGTAGGAGAGGGGAAGGAAAGGGAGAGGAGGAGAAGGAAAGAGGGGGCTGGCTCCCCTTGCCCTAAACCAATTCGGTTTGGGCCTTGGGGGGAGCGCCCCACACTTCCCTTGCTGCCCTCTATTTCCACTAAGGCCCATGTAAGCCCATTAAGCCCCCGGGGGGGTTCCAGTAACCCCCTGTACTCTGGTATTTATCCGGTAACCCCCGGAACCCTTCTGGTGTCCGAATATAACCTTCCAATATATCAATATTTATGTATTGACCATTTCGAGACTCCTCATCGTATCCCCGATCTCATCCGGGACTCCAAACTACCTTCGGTACATCAAATCGCATAAACTCATAATACCGATTGTCACCGAACTTTAAGCGTGCGGACACTACGAGTTCGAGAACTATGTAGACATGACCGAGACACGTTTCCGGTCAATAACCAATAGTGGAACCTTGATGCTCATATTGGCTCCCACATATTCTATGAAGATCTTTATCGGTCAAACCGCATAACAACATACGTTGTTCCCTTTGTCATCAGTATGTTACTTGCTCGAGATTCAATCGTCGGTATCTCAATACCCAGTTAAATCTCGTTACCGGCAAGTCTCTTTACTCGTTCCGTAATACATCATCCCGCAACTAACTCATTAGTTACAATGCTTGCAAGGCTTATAGTGTTGTGCATTACCGAGTGGGCTAAGAGATACCTCTCCGACAATTGGAGTGACAAATCCTAATCTCGAAATACACCAACTCAACAAGTACCTTCGGAGACACCTGTAGAGCACCTTTATAATCACCCAGTTACGTTGTAACGTTTGGTAGCACACAAAGTGTTCCTCCAGTAAACGGGAGTTGCATAATCTCATAGTCATAGGAACATGTATAAGTCATGAAGAAAGCAATAGCAAGATACTAAACGATCAAGTGCTAAGCTAACGGAATGGGTCAAGTCAATCACATCATTCTCCTACTGATGTGATCCCATTAATCAAATGACAACTCATGTCTATGGTTAGGAAACTTAACCATCTTTGATTAACGAGCTAGTCAAGTAGAGGCATACTAGTGACACTATGTTTGTCTATGTATTCACACATGTATTATGTTTCTGGTTAATACAATTCTAGCATGAATAATAAACATTTTTCGTGAAATAAGGAAATAAATAATAAATTTATTATTGCCTCTAGGGCATATTTCCTTCACTTAGTCTCTAGGGGATTCATGGATTGATATACACGTTGGACCAGACACGGTGAAGAGGAGGTCATGGATGAAGATATCCAGGGCAGCGAGATGCCAAACCCCGATTAGTGTCACATGGATGTTGAATCTAACATCGGGGGAGGGGCGTCAAGCTACCAATGGAACACCGGAAAGACGAAACGCCCACTGGAAAACCAAGACCTCCACGCAGATGACGACGATCTTGATATGCCAGATTTTGCTGCTACGATTGCAGATTTCGAGGGCGCAGAAAAGGATATGATTGGGTACAAGGATCTCCCAACCATTGATGCGGACTCCAAGAAAGAATTGTATCCAGGTTGCAAAAAGAAATATTCCAGGTTGTGTGCCACCCTGGCGCTTCTCAGATTTAAAGCAGCAAATGGTCTATCAAAAAAGGGATTCACAGAGATGTTAGGTCTTTTGAAAGAAATTATTCCGGAAGATAATGTGCTCCCCAGAATCACGAATGAAGGGAATAAAATTGTTTGCCCATTGGAACTTGAAGTACAGAAGATACACGCTTTTGTGAATGATTGTATATTGTACCGTGGTGAGTACAAAGATTATCGTGCATGTCCCACATGCAAGCATGCACGATACAAGCGCGGGAGAGCAAAGGACAAGTACAAATTGGACGACGAGATCAAGACAGGAATCTCGTTCAAGGTTGTTTGGTACTTGCCTTTAATTCCAAGGTTGAGGCGTTTGTTTCCAAACCCTAGAGAGGCAAAGAGGTTGCGGTGGCATCATGATGAGTGAATTGCGGATAGGTTTATGAGGCACCTGAAAGATGGGGCTCAGTGGGAATTAATCGACAACAAGTTTGAAAATTTTGCCAAGGATCCTAGAAGTATAAGGCTCGGGGAGTGTACTGACAGGATGAATCCTTTTGGCGATATGAGCACCAATCATAGCACATGGCCAGTGCTTCTGTGCATATATAACCTAGCTCCTTGGTTTTGTATGAAGAAAAAATACATTATGATGTCAATGATTATCCAAGGCCCGAAGCAACCTAGAAATGGCATCGACATTTACTTTCAGCTACTGGTAAAAGAACTGCTAGCAGTGCGGATAGATGCGCCTGCTGTAAAATGTTATGATGCTTACAGAAAGGAGATTTTCGATCTACATGCGATGCTGGTGCACACCATTCAAGATATGTCGGCATTAGGCAACACATCGGGGCAGAAAACAAGGGGATATGTAGGGTGTGTCACATGCATGGAGAGGACAGCTAGCAGAAGACTTCCCAACTTGTGCAAAATAGTGTATTTGCATCATCGTAGGTTCTTACAGAAAAACACCCATACCGAAAGATGAAAGCTGAATTTGATGGTACGACAGAGGCAGCTGAGGGCCCAAGACCCTATGAAGGGGAGGTGATTCACAACATGGCTAAAAATATTAATATTGTAGTTGGCAAGAACCACCCTTTGACGGTGAAACTAACACCCAAGGATCACATGTTCAAGAAGAAATCGGTGTTCTGGAAATTACCTTATTGGGAGATTCTACGTGTACGTAACTGCATCGATGTCATGCACGTAGTGTAGAACGTATGTGAAAGCATCCTTGGTACTCTGCTCAAGATTAAAAGTAAAAGAAAGGATGGTGACGGTTCACGGCTCTATATGCTTGCTGATCAATCACAACGCAAGAGTGAAGCAGAAGATGATGACAAATTCATCAAAGCTCGCCAGAGTTGCAATTTCAGTACAAAAGAAGCAACACAATTCTTCACCTATTTGTTGTCAGTTAAGACACCCTCTTCCTACTGCGTAAACATCAGAAGTCTTGTGGATGTGAGCTCGGGTGAAATGAAGTTGGGACACATGAAGTCACATGATTTCCACGTAATGTTGACACAAATCCTCCCGGTGGCCATCAGGAATCTGATGGACAAAGATATAAGAAACACACTCATTGACCTCTATGATTTCTTCAACCAACTATGGCAGAAAGTTGTAAATCCTAAAGGTTTGGATCATATGCAAGATGATATTGCAAGAATATTGTCCAACCTAGAGATGGTTTTCCGACCATAATTATTTGATGTCATGGTCCATCTCACTATGCACCTTGTCGATGAGATAAAGTATTGTGGTCATGTGTTTCTTCGTAACATGTATCCCTTCGAGCGGTTCATGGGAATACTGAAGTGTTTTTTTCAGAACCGGAACCATCCAGAGGCAAGCATTCTACAAGGTTATACCGCAGAGGAGGTGGTTGAGTTTTGCACTGAATACATGAAACAAAGACCTATATGTTTGCCCCTCTCTCGCCATGAGGGAAGGCTATAAGGTAAGTCGGTCCTTGCTGGCAGGCAAATGGTTGCACCCGGAGAATTGGCAGAGAAAGCCCATTTGACGGTACTGCTTAACAGCCCGGTTCTCATCGCTCATGCCGAAGAAGACTTGGCGGAGATACGCCAAAGCTTCTTACCAATGGCGCCTTCATCGGAAGTGGAGATGAAGGAGCACACTAAGAAGTTCGCCGAATGGCTGAAGAATTGTTTGGCACAAGGATCCATCGATGACATTGCTACATGGTTGGCACAAAAGCCATCACCTATGGTGTTGACGTACCAAGCATATGACATAAATGGATACACGTTCTACACTAAGGAACATGATAAGAAGACCTCGTATCAGAACAGGTCTGTTCGAATAGACTGCATGACTGTAAATGAAGCTGGTAAAAGGGTATACTGTCGAACCATCAAAGAGATTTGGGAGCTTGACTATGTGAAAGTTAAGGTGGCATTATTCAGGTGCGCATGGATCCCTCTTGGTCCGGTAAGGATTGATAAGTACAGGAAGACCTATGTTAACAGGACAACGATGGCATATCACGCAGACCCATTCATTCTTGCCAGCGATGCTACCCATATTTTCTTTGTGGAAGACCCCTTGCATAAGAACGGCCATTTAGTGATGCATGGGAAGAGAAGGGTACTGGGTGTCAACGATGTTGCCGATGAGGACGAGTACGATGAATTTGATGAGTTGCCAACCAAGGAATCATGCACACGTGCAACAGAGTAGCGTAAAATCATCAAAAACCCCAAGTTCATTCGGGGTCAACTTAATGATCCCAGTTCCCCCATGTACAAGGGAATTAAGCCGTGAGACTAGTCTTTATGCCTACCATGCAACTTAATTCATTCAATTTAGAACTGTCGCGTGTACTGAATTTGTGAGTTATGCCCAGTTTTCTGTTGATGTAAGAATCGTTCATATGTTGACCTTGATATGCTGTCAGCTCAGGCAATGAATATGAACTATTTTTTGTTATTATTATTATATCATAGAGGTAGCACACTTAATCGATCTCACTACAGTATGTGTGAACAAAAATATGCAATCTGGTTTGCGAATAGCACATGGTTCGTTGATGAAAGCCGTGTGCCGACCAAACCCTGTCACCCCGCCCACGATCTGAGTCGTGCTTTCTGATTGGCCAGAACCCAAACCCCATGGATCGTACGTCTGCACCGTTGGATGCTCCCAGATCGAACGGCAATCCTCATCCCTTTCGACAGCACATGCAGTTCCGGTTGTAATTTTATTTTTATGTACAAAATGCATGTTAATCTCAAAAAATGTCTTAAATATAGCTAACGATACCTGAAATGCGCCAGAAAATCAAACCCATGGTATAATGGTGATTGCGTGCCGTGGAAATTTTTATGAGGCCAAACGATGAAGTCATCGGCCATAGGAGTTTGAATTGACAAGTCTCCTTTTGGAAAACCATGATCCTTCATGTGAGATGCTTCGGTTTGGAAGGAGCGGTCATCAAAACTTGTGCCAAACTTTACCAATTTTTTTCCACGGGGTCATGAGAGCATGCCACAGGCACACATCGATTTTGATGATGTCCGAACTCCATTTGAATTTTCTGTAATTAAAATACCAACTAGGCCTATGCCAGTGGCTGCACCTCGCGACCGAAATGTTTGAAACTTCTCCTTGCTTCTCGAACAAACGGATGAAAACTCACAAAGCGACGCACAAATGATCTGTACACCTTCGCTAGGCTGATAGTAAGGGGTACTATCATAGCTAGTATCATGCATGCCAACTAGGCAACTTGGATGAGCTATCATAGAATTAATTAAATGAATAAAGAGAGGGTTAAGTATCATATCATGAAACTGTATCATAATAAATGTTATGCTACTATGTGTCATGCATGACAATATAAATAAAGTACTACATATCATACTAGCTACTCTATGATACTATGCATTACAGCAAGTAAGTACACAATAGTGACATAAGACTAGCCACAATGGGTAGTAACATAGAATGTTACTAGTCTATGTTACGTCAAGCGAGGAGAAAAGACTAGTTTGCAACATTGGCTTAAATGACCATTAGTTTCTACCTTGGTACCTGTAATATGGTTTTGTGGCCTTGTATACAAAAATGGAGGAAGTACTATAGTAAGACTATACCCACAGTGGGAGTAACATAGGTAGTAACATCACACATATCCACTTTCCTCCATTTCTTCATTTATTGCTTGCCACATCATCTATTTTATATAGATATGTGTGATGTTACTACCTATGTTACTCCCACTGTGGGTAGTCTGGCTATAAGGAATAGAATAATATATATATGTGCTTATTAGTTGGAGGGAAGAGAAGAGAAGCGGGCTCTTGGTTAGTAGAGCCAACTGCAACACAAGACCCAAGACACTTTGTAAAGATGTAAGTTGGGCCAACTATTGATAAACTAGTACGTATATAGAACTTGTTATTGTACATGCCCGCTAAGAGGTTGGCTGTATATGACATGGAAACTTCTTATAGTCGACCCTTGGTTGTATTACTAACCATGCTCTTAGTGAGGTAGCTAGTATATCATAGACGGCTAGCTAGTATCAGACTAGCCATAGTGGGAGTAACTTTAGCAGTAACACCGACTCCAACTCAGCAAACTTGCTTATGTGGCAATAAGTTAATGAGGAGAGAGATAGTTTTAGTAACTTAGCTAGTTACTGTAGCATCACATGTCCCAATGCAATATGAGTCTGTAAGACTAGCCACAATGGGTAGTAACATAGAGTAGTAACATGCACATGTTACTACTCTATGTTACTACCTCTATAGTGGGGAGTAACATATGTGTGGTAACATGCAACACTTCATTTATTAAGCTATAGACTCATCTTGCCTTGATATGTGTGATGTTACTCTTACTACTAGTAACTAGCTATGTTACCATATGCTTCTATTTCTTCATTTATTGCTTGCTACATCATCTATTATATCTAAATATGTGTGATGTTACTACCTATGTTACTCCCACTGTGGGTAGTCTAACCTAAGAAATGAAGCTTTGCATGACACTACACTTATGTTACTACCCACTATGAAGGTAGTAACATATATAGTCTAGGGATATGTGTATGTTACTAGTGTACTACTCTCCATTGTGGCTAGTCTCATACTCCCTCCTTTCCGGTTTAGGCTGGTTGTAATGGTATTATCATAAGCGGTATCATGCATGCCAACTAGACTTTCTGGATGATGTGGCACACAAGAGAGGATGTGGTATCATATCATGATACCGTGTCATATTAAATGTTGTACTACTACTTTGTGTGATGCATGAAAATTAGTAAGGAAACCTAAGATGTTAACTTATGATACTATGCATTACGGAAGTAGTATCCTAGCTACACTATCATATATATGCATGATACTACTAGTATATAAATATATGATACTTGCTCAATTCAAAAATCTCACCAACCAAGGTAGATGGTGAGTGGTGGAATACTTTTTGTAGTTTGCAAAAGCACCCAATTAATGCTTTTGTTTCCCTCAAAAATTTATGTTTTCCAATGTATTAATTGCAATACATGCATGCATATATAAAGTACATGCATTGGTCAACTTTATCTTAATACTTGCATGCAATGATTTAATGCACCGTGGAATCTGGACATGTGATGGGGAACAACCAAATTGAGCCTTATAAAATGGAAAAACTAAAATTTTGAGATAAGCCTATAAACCGGAAAGGAGGGAGTATATATGCATGATACTAGTATATGATCGGCAATACCTCTGTTATGCGCGCATGCATAGTATCATAAGTTAGTATCTTAGGTTCCTTATTAATTATCATGCATGACACAAAGTAGTACAAAATTGGAGGCGAAACAATAAACTCATGTTTTCATTCGAACAAAAATATGATGTTAGGTAATGTAAATGTTTTCAAAGATCACACGGTTCACTCATGAAAGCCGTGTGTCCACTAAACCATGGCCGATGCACCCCCCCCACCACCCCTCTGCCACGCACGTGATCTGAGTCGTGCGTTCTGATTGGCCAGAACCCAAACCCCACGGATCGTAGTACCGTTGGATTCTCCTTGATTGAATGGCGATCCTCATCCCTTTCGAGAACACATGTACATATTTTCAAATAGCCCCTGCCAAAAAATGTTTTCAAATAGCACATGGTTCACACACGAAAGCCGTGTGCCTACCAAACTATGGCCGATGCCCCCCCCCCTCGTTGCGCACGTGATCTGAGTCGTGCGTTTTGATTAGCTAGAACCCAAACCCCACGGATCATACATCTGCACCGTTGGATGCTCCCAGATCGAACGACAATCCTCATCCCTTTCGACAGGAAATGCAGTCCGGCTATGAATTGATTTATATGCCAACATGCCTGGTAAATGCCAAAAATGTCTTACATATAGCACAAGAACCTGAAATGCGCCAGCAAATTAAACCCATGGTAAAATTATGATTGGTTTACGTGCGAAAAATTTAGAGGCGAAACGATGAACTCATGTCTTCATTTCAAAATTAATATGTCTTCATTTCAAACGAAATTATTCTGTTTGTGCACACGAGCGCTTAGAGGCAACCGTTTGCATAGGCCTTTCCGCGCGCGCGGCGACCAGGGATATTTTTCACCCTTTTCACCTAGGCCGTCAACACCCCCCCCCATCGTTCGCCCGCGTTTCACTCAACTAGTCCACCCAATCTCCTTCGCCAGCTCCCCCTCCCTCAGATCCACAGCAGAACCCTCTCCGGCGCCGTTGTGCTCACCCCGGTCGTGTGCCTGCTCTTCGGCGTCAAGCCTACCTCCACTGCCATTCCCAAAACGCGGCGGTCCGCGCCTCGTCATCTTTGTTTGCTCGCCAGCCACCCTTGAGCATATCGATGCAGTAAGCCTTGCCTCTCATGTGGTCTGGTCGGGTTTGCATTAAGAAGCCTATTAGTTACTGCTATCCATCACGGTGAGGCATATCTCCTCGCAATCCCTCTTCCAATTTCGTTCTGTATGTCCCCAAATTGGCTATAAAATAACAGAGAGCGTATATATGTTCATTATCTACCTTCCTTACTACATATAAGTTGTATTTGTTCCAATAAGTTACTGCCTATTTATAGATCGCGGGCGCCCGAGTCACACAAACTTAACAAATTAGTCGTACATTTTCTAAATTATTGCATGGCATGTTTAGAAAGCTTGATACCAAGTTGTTAGTTTTATGCTTATCCTCCTTTCCTAAGTTTTGCATGTGTTCTCTATAGATGTCGAGTAGCAGCGACAGCACTCATTCAGGCCATGTATCTTCATCTGCTTCGGACAACCCCAGGTCTTCAGCAGATTATGAGGGATCAAGTAGTCTTGAACGGGATAGAGCTGCAGCAATTACCCTTCCGGTCAGGACACGGAGGAACGCTCCAAGGAAGCCCACACACCAGCCTAAAGGTGTATATGAAGTTACCGAGATTGATTTAAAGTTCTGGGCTCCAACTAAACCAGATAAAGCACGCATGAGGTTCAGGAGTATGTGTGGATTTTTGGCAGGGCAAGGCTCAACATTAATCTGCTGGGGTTTCGGAAGGCTGACACAGAAACATGGTGAAGGATAGTCCAGGAGATCATGGATCAGTTCAACGTTCCAGAGCAGTGGAGAATGCAGGTGGAACACGCTGCACTGAAGAAGGCTAGGGATGCTTGGAGAAATTGGAAGCACGTGTTGTACAAGAAGTATTTGTGTGAAGGCAAGGACCCAATCTCCGCATACCCCCAAATTACAAAGGCAGACTGGGCAGAATTCAAAAGGGTCAAGGCAACTCCAGAGTTTGCTGAGAAGAGTTTCAAGCAATCAGAACTTCAGAAGAATAACATACACCCCCACTGTATGGGTGTGGCAGGATACTACGGCATGAAACTGATATGGGAACAGGAGGACAAAGAAGCAGTAGCGGTAGGTGGGGATCCTGCCTTTAGTGAAATCAGGGGCAAACGTGCCAGAGACTACTTGCGGGGATGTGCAAAGAGGCGTGATGACGGAACTTATTACTTTGAAAACGCACTTGACGCCAAACTGTATGAAGTGATGGTAGAGGCATCCAAGATCCCTGGAAGGTTCTACAGGAACCCAGGGCCATGTGACATTATGTCCATTGCTCTGGAGACAAAAGAGCCCCTGGCTGTGGAAGGGGTATATGTGTTAATGTCCCGCACAAGAGGGCTTTCACACTCAGCAAAGAAGAGAGGCTCAGCATGAAAAAAGCGAGGAGTGAAATGAAGCAGAATGCATTGTTTGAAGAGTTGAAGAAGGAGATTTATCTGACTATTCAAAAGGATGTTGAGGAGTCAATGATGATGCAGAAGACTCTAACACTGACAGATAGCCAGCAGATGGGAGGGGAGGCGGGCATGGATGATGCTGCTTATTGCGCGACAACACTGCATAAGAGTAGCTGTGCATCAGCTGACCCCAGTGACACTGAGACTGCAGCTGCTCATGATGATACTATATCTGATCTATCTGGAATGAAAGACAGACTGAAGGGCGTGCTTACACATTATGAAGCTACATTAAAATGTGCAACAGCCTGGGTTTGCCCGCCCTTCTTGGAAGATGGCCTCTTCTTGGACAATGTGCCATTGAAGCCGGGCTGTGTGAAGTGCTACATGACTAAAGTAAAGCATGGATTCAATGAATTTGCCCTGAAGAATGTCCTAGGAGACTTCAATGAGCACACGACATTGGGAGAAACACTGTTACATCACATCTAATGGCCACGAAAGGAAATAGAGTTCATCGATGAGATTCCTGAAGCCCCGCCAAGAGCAACCACTGTCGCCCCTCAACCGGTGACGCTCTCCTTGCCACAGCAGCTCTCGTGGGTTGATGCATCAACCTGTGATTAGCCGGCCTGACTTTGTGGCGTACAGGCCATGTCATCTTCCGCCCCAAAGCAGCCAGTGGCAAGGCCTACAACTGCTGATGATGCACCACCGGTTCAGATGTCGGCCGCTGAAGCAGCGGGGGGAGACCCAGCTGCGGCACATGCTTAGCAGACCAACCTGGTGGAACTGACTGCTAAGCAGTCTGATGCTTTGGAACCGCCTGCTAAGCAGTCTGTAGGTCCAAAACCGACTGATCATCAGTCTGTCGGTCCACAGGCGCATGATCAGCATACCAATGCGTCAGCACTTCCTGCTCAGCAAACCAACGCCTTGGCACGGCCTCCTCAGCACACTGACAAGTTGGCACCACCTGCGCAGAAACCCGACATAGCTCCAACGCATGGTCAGCAGTCCGATGCCTCTGCTCCTATAGGCTAGCAGTCCATCACAGCAGCACCGCTAGCTCAGTGGTCTGGCATAGATAAACCGTCTGCTAAGAAGTCCGTCCAAGCTTCACCATCTGCTCGGCAGTCTACCTTGTAGGCAACCAGACGTTCTGCCAAAAATGCTTCAAGTACCAAGAAGGAAGTGGCCAAAATGGCTACAACCACGACCATGAGGAAGGGTAGCGGGAGAGTGAAGAGGAAAGAGAACGATTGCCTCTTACTTAAAGCACTCATCGCCCAGAGCCAAATTAACAGTAGCTTGTTCGAATCGGGGAGTAATATTATTTCTGACGCCATGGATGATGAATAAGTAGAATTGTTGCTTGCTAAAAGGAAAGCAGACGTACTTGAAGCACGCAATTACATCCATGGCCATCCATTTCTTGTTGGCAAATACTTTGATGAGTGCAACTCTAGTTGCCACGAGTTACATGAATATTGCATGAATCAAATGTTAGCAGGTTATCATGCTTTGCTAGTCCACTACAATAGAGATCATTTCCGACACGATGATGGTTCCATCAATGTGAGTTTTGAGGACTTACATCTCTTCTTCAACATCAACATGCTCGATGCCACTCTTGTTAGATGCCTGATCTTGTAAGTACTTAACAAACTCTGATCATCTTCTCCATACAAGCTGTAAATGATAAACAGCTAACTGCATTTTATTCCTCTCAGGGGATTAAACGCGCGGAGAAGAATAGGGGAGAGTGTGTATTTCATAGATCCTGCATTAGCAAATGGCACAAGATTAGATGGTAAGGACCGATGGGACTGGGTCGTTAACACGGTCCTCTGTATCTTTGAAAACATGTCCCATGCACACTCATTTCTCTGGCCATATCATGAACGGTAAGTCCAGTAAACAACCACGCATACACTGATTGTCTTTCAGATTTCGACATGATTCGTAAGTTCATGTCTTTCTTAATATGTAGCAATCACTGGATATTGGTATTCATAGTTCCAAACAAGAACACAGTTTACTACATCGATTCTCTCAGAGAGTCAACAAACACTCAGGATCTGACGCATGTTCGGCAATTCCTCGATAGGTATTGAATTCTATGATGTTGAAATCAATTTGCATTCATATCTGGTTCAATAATTGATGTTGTTAAAATTCATCATCATTTGCAGTGTGCTCGCATTATGGAAAACTAAACCAGGGAACCTGTTCAAGACGGAACAACCCGTGCAGCATGAGATCGTTTCTTCGGTAACACACTGAAATCCTTTATTTTCGGAAAATTTATCCAACAGTCTGCAAATACCTTTCCTTACGCTAGTCAAATGTTCAAGCTTCTAAATAAACCTCTTTCTATTTTGTCCAAAGCAAAAAATAATACATCTAACACGGGTTAGGCTGTTCCTAACAAGACAAATACATGACTAATTTTGTACAAAAAATATCAGTGTCCTCAGCAAGAAGCAGGGACCAACCTTTGTGGATACTATGTTTGCAGACACATGATCTCCATCTGCAAATCTGATGATAGTTGTGACGATCCTCGCAAATTAGTACCAGTAAGTTTATCTTAATTAATATCTTCTACTCCACTCATATGGCACATTCTGATCTTAAAAATACTGCAGCTCATCTTAAAACCGAGGACCCCTGAAACGCTCCCGACTGGTGAATTGCTGATGGTTCAGAGATTTGTAAGTGACTTCTTCCTGGATCACTACATCAATCCCACTAGTGATAATGAAGATTTCAGCATGCCTTCTCCTAAAACAATGAGTAAGAGTTAGCCGCTAAACATATAACGCATGGATCCATTGTTTTCCATCTGACGAGGTCTTCGTATTTTGTACACTATGATTAATTATGTAATGCATATATGTGTGGACAAATCATTGGAATTTAGCTACCATGTGTTCAATTGCAATTCTTGCTAAATCTAATGAATGTTCTTCCTGTGGACACTATTTGTTCAAATGAGTATTGTGGCGAATTTTCTTTTTGCGTGCCGATTCAAAATTGGATATTTTGGTTTATTTGTTCAGTTGAATATTGTGGCAAATTTGCTTTTTGTGTGCCGATCAAAATGGGATATTTTTGTTTTAACCTGGCAATTGCTCCGCACACGGTTCAACTAAATGAGGTGTGTGATCCACATCGGAAAGCATACGTCAATCGTAGCAGAACTGTCGGTGATACATAGCAGATCACAAATGATTTGCAGCGCTACTACGTGTGCGTAGGTTCTCCGGAACCGTTTGTGATATCGCGTTATCGCACACGAGAACTGGGAGTAAACTGTGCCCAATGCAAAATAAAATCCCAGTCGTAATTTTTTTCAGGAAACGTGTGAGATCCCAAACGAAAAGCACACGTCACTCTTGTGGCAACCGTCGGTGATACCTAACAAATCACAAACGGCCCGTAGCACTTGAATGTGTGCGAAGGGGCTCCTGAACCGTTTGTGATAGAACATTATCGCAGATGGTAATTATTGGGAAACGTGTGCGATGTAGTCTAGCATGGCAGACGGGTTACGCAGAAAACTCGTGTGCGAAGGGGCACAAATCGCACACAGTTCATATGTTGGCCCGTGTGCCTTACATACTGTTTCCCAAACGGTTCGTTATGACAGACCGTATGGTTTCACTGCATCATTAGAACTGCTTAATCACCGATACCACACGTGTGAAAGAATTTAGTGTGTGCTGCATCACACACGATTACATTTTGGAAGGCCTCTGGATCACTGCTCCATGTCACCGACGGTTTCTGGGTCATGTGGTAAGGATCCCCCTATCGCCCACACTCACTTGGCGACGGTTCCAAATGTCGTCGCATAAAGGGGTTAAAAACCGTTTGTTTAGGACCGACGCGCACCAGTGTTAGTTCAATGAGCTATATGTTGTTAAGAATTACCAAAACCACCCAGGGATTAGTTGCACTTCCAGTCTCCTCCTTTTTGGTAATTAATGACAACATATAGATCAAAGCTTCGACAAATGATAATAAGAATGAAATACATCGTCGCTTTGATAAGTATGTGATAAGCAAGAGTTCCCCCTAAATTTGTGCATTATTTAAAATTTGCTTTTGAATGCAAATGCACAATCGATTCGGATCATGGGTTACTCTTCCATGTCACATACATCTTGGTGGAGCGCTCAAAATAACAGAGTATGAAATATGCACGCATCACTAAGGCAAAGTGAATGATCATACATGAGATATAGAATATCATCATGCAAGCACACACATTAAAGGTGATATGATCAAACACATGACCATACAAGTATCACACACACACACACAACCATAGAGTATCATCCAAGCAAGCAAACAAATAAGTAGAAAAAAGATAGCAGAAGGAAGCAAAGCCCTCTCTCTCTCTCGAAGCCTATGATCTATACACTTTCTCCCCCTTTGGCAACAAGTTAGCAAAAAGCTTGAAAATTCATAGTGCTATGCGGATCTCTAAGCTTGATCTTCGGGAGCTTCATAGTGCGAAGGTGGCGTGGAGAGGAGTCCTGCAACAAATGCATCTGTAGAGGTTCTAGGAGCTGGTGGAGTTGCAACTAGAGGGGCAATTGAAGTTGTGGTTGCAGGAGCTGAAGTTATAGCTCTAGTATCTGGCACTGGTACTGCTACAGACCTCTGCCTCCTGGGCACCCTTTGATATGCATCAGTGGTGGTCTTGTCACTCCTGCCCTGAAGTTCTTCTTGGATCTTCTCCATAGAAGTCTGAATTTCTGTCACCTTGACATCCAAGTCATGAAGTTTTGTCTCAAAAATTCTCTCAAGACTCTCTTGATTTTGAGTCAGGTTGGCGAAACCTTTCTCAATCCTCAAATTAGCCTGAATGAGATAGCTAAGTTGCTCTTGTTTTAACTTGAGAAAGACTTGGGAAGCCTCTTCAACACTTGGCATCTTGGATGCCTTCTCTGCTTTTGCTTTTGCTCTCTTCTCCTGAGCCTCTACTGAAGTAGGATCTGTAGCATCCATGACAATTGTGTTTTCCTCAAAATCAGGCCTCAAGGGAAGGTGTTCTTTGTCCAAGAGATACATGTCTTTGCCCATCTTAGAGTTGATGAGCATCTGAATGTGTGGACCATACCCACATGATCTCTTCTGATCAGCAGTAGTCCTCTTGATTGTCTCTACAATCAGTGTCATCACTTTGAACTTTTCTTGCACATCAAACATATGTAGGAAATTGATGGAATGCCCTCTTATCATCATGTCATCTCCAGACTTGGGCAACAATGTGTGCCTGGGGATAGTATTGATTGTGGGCAGTCCTGACAGAATATAATAGACAGAGCCAAACTTGTGATGTTCCAAAGCTGCATCTGGAATCTCTTTGTACATATGTGCCATGGATTTGTGTCCTTTCCTTGGTTTGGCATACACATCAGTATCATCATCATGCTCTCCAGGGGAATTGATAAGCTTGTCCCACTCAGCAACAGTCGACTGGTACCTTGTACCTTCAGACATCCAAACGATTCTTCCATCTGGGTAGAAGTGAGTTGTTGAATAAAACTTCAAGATAAGCTCATCATTCCACTTGGTCAATTTCTAACCCACAAAAGCATCAACTCCATTCATTCTGAAGCTCTCATGAACTCCAGTGAAGTGGTCTTCATTGTTGTCAATGTACTTCCAATCCACCCACTTCATGTCACTGACTATGGGCTTCTTATCCAGGAGCACGGTCTCATAGAAGTCCTGTTGTTCCTTAGTGTGGAACCTGTAATCTACAACAGTTCTTCTTCTTGAGGCATAAGGATCTAACTGTCTCCACAATCTGAGACCTGCATCCTTCCTTATCTTCATGTTTTTAGCCACTGGATGTGTATCATCATGATCTGGGATCTTGGGCTTTAACTTTCTGAGCACTTGGGCTTCTTCTTCTTCTAATTTAGGCACTGGGGCCTTGTTCTTCTCATCAGCTGGTATATTCCTGGTGGATCTCTTGGGTGCAGACTTGGTGGCTTGAGTAGTAGCTTTGAGGACGGTCTTGGGCTTTGATGGAGCAGCCCAAGACTTGATGGCATCCCCCATCAGCTTCTGAGTCTTTGATGCTCGTGCAGCATCCTCTTCTTCATCTTTTTTATCTGATTGGATCATCATTGATGGCTTTTCAATAACTCTTGCCACAGTCTTTTTGGCCCTTTCTTTCCTTTTCTTGCCCTCACCAGCAGCCTCTTCTACAGTTGCTTCGGAGGCTTCAAGAGTTGAGGCTCTGGCCTTTGACATGGGCACTCCCTTGGTAGGAGCCTTCTTGTGCAAACCAGGTTTGGTTGAAGCTGTTGTGCCCAATTCTTTCTTAACAACTTTCTTCTTTGAGCTGGGCTCCTCTTCAGCAGCAAAATAATCTTCATCCTCGGAGTCTGAGTTTCTCTTTCTCCTTGTCCTGGTAGCTACTTTTGGCAAGTTTCTTCGGGTGCTTCTGCTTCCATCATCATAGCTGTCAGAGGGACTAGTGCCTCACTCAAGTTGACTTGCTCCTCAGACTTGTTCTGGCTATCACTCTGATCAAACATTGCTGACACTGCAAACTGAAAGCTGGCCTTGTGAATATATATAGTTGAGATAGAGTGGATGAGCATCACAAAGTGCAGAGATTTTGCAAAACAATTGAGTCAAAATTTAGTTTTAGTTTTCCACAGAAAGCATTTCAAAGCTACCGATTTGTTAAACTCGGTGCCACCGAAGCAATATTGGAGTCTGAACTAGTGGAATCGGTCAGACCGACACACAGTTCGGTGAATCCGAGATTGCTAGGGTTTCACTAAGAGTTGAACTCGGTCACACCGACTCGTAAGTTTTGATCAGACCGAAAGTTACAAGTGCAATGGCCTAAGCCAAATCGGTGAGACCGATTTCTACAACTCGGTCGGTCCGAGATGAGTTCGGCGGAAACCTAACACTAAATTTTTGAATCAAAACTAATCTAAAGGAAGTTTTAGCTGCATAGAGTGATCTCATATGTGGTAAGAATCATGGCAATGACCTAAGTGCATGAATCAAAGGTAAAGATTGCACATAGGGGTCGAGTTCATACCCTAACTCGGCGGTGACCTTGCTACAGCGGCAACGGCGATGAAGATTCCCATTGACAGCGACGAAGACCAGTGGTGGGACGTCGCTAGTGATGAGAAGACGATCCGGAGACCTGATTCGGCAGAGCAGGACACGCGCGGGCGAAAGGTTTCGGAGGAATTTCGAAAATTTGACCCATGAGTATATATATCCTGACCCTGTCGGTGTGACCGAGTGGGACGACTCGGTGGCACCGAGATGTAGAATCGCAAGCGGTTGTTGCAACTCAGTGTGACCGAACTATTCAAATCGGTTGCACCGAGATTGAAAACCTAGATTAACTCAATGAACTCGGTATGACTGAAAGGAGTGAATCGGTCAGACCGAAATACACAGAGAGTGTTGGGGATATGACTATTGGATATGATCCGCCCAGGAGGGGCCGGGTTATATCAATGGCGGTTCATAAGCCAAGCCCATGAAGATGTTGAAGATGGCGGTTCATGTAGTAGGTTTGTTGAAGGACCCAAAGCCCAAAGGCGGCTTAAGGCCCATAAGTGTAAACCGCCATGTATACGTGACTTGTATTATAAGGCATGTAAGATAAGTCACCGGGCCGGACACGTTTGTATGAGCTGGCCGGCACTCTGTAAGCCGCGGGGCGTCAACCCGTGTATATAAGGGGACGACCCGGCAGCGGCTTAGGGCAAGAAACAACAGATCGAAAGCCAGGCTAAGCGTATTCGCTCCCTGGTAATCAAAACACTAGTAATACCACCTCAAACTGGATTAGGCTTTTACCTTCACCGCAAGAGGCCGAACCAGTATAAACTCCTCGTGTCCTTTGTCCCGTTATAACCCCTTTAAGCTAACTATGTCGCAATGGCTCCACAACTAAGTCCTTCCACTAGGACATCTGCCGTGACAATTCCACGACAGTTGGCGCCCACCGTGGGGCCTGCGTATCGTGGTTTTGAGTTCTTGAAGGGCAGCTTTGAAGGGATCAAGGGATACGCTATGGGCCGGATAACCAAGATTCGTCGCGGCAAGCTCTACATCAACGATGTAGGGGCCCCCGAGGCCGGCTCAATTGAGTATGGGTACCAGGTCCCCTTCGGCGGAATTCACGTCTTCATCGACAAGATCGGTGAACCGGGCCCTGAGCCGGACATCTGCACCGACATCATCGAGACGGCTCAGCATGCACGACCCGCCCGGGTTCAACCCACCGTGAAGCGTGCCTTTGTTGGATTTATCCAAGGGGTTGAATTGGAGGGCTCTGTGTCTGGCGGTGAGACGGCCATCTACTATGATGGTGAATCGTCCACGGGCGAGACCGGCTCAATATATCAACTACAAGACGGACGTCTTGGGCGTTGTTCCGATGGTGACAGTATTCCGGACCCCTATGAGCCGCCGAACAGGGTGGCGATTTTCATGGCTGGCACCCAGCCTGTTCTTGGTTCAACAGTCGCCACGGCTATGACTTCCAGCGCAGCGGCGGTAACGGCAGCGGGTGCTGGCGGATCAACACGCCCGTCGGCTCAAGTTTTAACAGATTCGTTGGAGGCTCTGGCAACTCTGATGGAGGTGGAGGTAACCCCGAACAACCAGGAACAACATAAGGGGATGTGGCTAAGCTGCACGATGAGATAGCGCAAGCCATGGTAGAGCTGGCGGCGGAGAACGCTAGGATGATTGCAGAGCGGGCCGTTTTGAACGCTCAAGCATAGCGAATTCAAGCGGATTCATACCGGCTCACGATGGATCAGAACGCTTCAAATGAAATCTTGAGGAGAAAGCACCGGAGTCGTCTGCCCTTGGTTTATGAGTCGAGGAACCTCTTCAACACATCGGGAGCAGGGACCAGTAACCCGCCGGTGATAAACTAGGTGGCTGAAGCGCCAGGGGGTGGAGCGTTGGTTCAGTCGCGCGTAACAGGCTCTCTGCATGTGAATAATAACCCACCTCAGCACGTGGTGACGTCACCGGGTCATTATTCCACCCCTTTGGACAATATGATTGTTGCGGCTACGCGATTGGCGGCTTTGCCAGTCGAGGACGAGACTCCAACGGCGGTTGAAACCCGAAGGGCTAGGGAGCTTCTTCAGACAGCGCTAGTACAGCAGCAGGCTTATTCTTATAGTCGTGACCGGATTCATTCGACCCCTCGTCCAAGCCGGAGCTACAGTAGGCACATTGACTCGCCAGTAGTTTCGAGTACTGAGCAGCGCCGTAACCAGCCTCGTGGGCATGACCCGGCACGCAATGGTGCCGAGGCACGAAATTTGGTGGACCAGGGCAGAGCACGCCGGGAGGCCAAGCTAGCGTCTCATCAGCACGCGCCAGTTTACCCGACAAATTTAGTGGAGGCAGGTGTGACTTCTAGAGCTTGGGGTGTGCCGTGTTTAACGGCGACTCTGCGAAATGAGCGTTTGCCCAAGGATTTCAAGGGCCCTTGTAAGGTGCCTAATTACACAGTGGATCAGCCCCCAGAGGCTTGGGTGGAGGGTTATGAGATGGCTATGGAGATGCCGGATGTTAGCGAAGCTGCATATGCTAAGTATTTCACAATGATGCTGGAAGGGACGGCTCACACTTGGTTGAAAGGGCTGCCCGCCAACTCCATTGGGTCGTGGGCAGAGCTGAAGGCCCGTTTTATCCAAAATTTCAAAGATACGTGCAAGCAGCCTATGTCGATAGTGGATTTAGTTTGTTGTGTTCAAGCTGAGGGCGAGTCAACAACTAGCTGGGTGCACCGGGTCTCGACCATCATACATTCTTCATATAATATCAACGTCGGCTCAGCAGTTTTAATGTTGGAGAAGAATTGTCGTTTCCTTCCACTCAAGCAAAATCTTGGGCGCCTTAAACATCATTGCAGTGACATGGGTGAGCTCATGACGGCTCTTGTCAAGTATGCCGACTCTGATAGTACCAAGGACCCCGACTTCCGAGGATGAACAATCGGGAAAGGGAAATAAGAGTAGTGGTATGAGAGGACAGCAGCACAACCCGGCCAATCAGGGCGGTAACGGTAAGCGCAAAGCTAATGATTTTGTGGCTAACACCGGTGCACAGAATTATAACCAGCGTCATAAGGGGGACCGGCTCAAAGTACAAAATTTGACCTTGAAGCGATAATGAATCATCCATGTCTGAAGCACGGGATAGAGGAGAAACCGTCTACCCATCTGTGGAAGGATTACAGCATTATGAGACACTTCAGGGAGTCTTTCCAACACAACCATGGTCCGAATGGCGGTTCAGGGTCCGGCTCTCATGGTCCAGGTCATGGAGGCGGCGGCTCAAATTCCAGGTTTCACGGCCAAGGCAATCAAGGCGGTTACAACCAGCAGAATAATCAGGGGAATCAACAGCAGCAGCAGCACTCTGGTTATCAGAGCAACCTGAAGCAATTGAATAGTGGACAGTACCACGTCTTCACCACTAGATTGTGTAAGCGGGATCAAAAGCTTCATAAGAGGGTAGTGAATGCTATCGAGCCAGCAGTGCCGTGTTACTTGCGGTGGTCGGAGCAGCCTATTGTGTGGAGTCGTGAGGATCACCCGCCCCGGGTTGACACTCCGGGTCACCAGGCTCTAGTGGTCGTGCCTCAGGTTGGGGGCTATAAATTTACTAAGGTGCTCATGGATGGAGGCAGCAGCATTAATGTACTTTACTATGAAACCTTCCGTCGCATGGGATTGACCGACAAAAATCTTAAGCCGTCAAACACCATTTTTCATGGTGTGGTGTTGGGCAAGTCGGCATATCCAGTGGGTAAGATATCTTTGGAGGTTGCTTTTGGAGATGAGTGATATGTCCATTTTGCATCATGCTTTTATATCGATATTTATCGCATTATGGACTGTTATTTCACTTTATATCGCAATACTTATGGCTATTCTCTCTTATTTTACAAGGTTTACATAAAGAGGGAGAATGCCGGCAGCTGGAATTCTGGGCTAGAAAAGGAGCAAATATTAGAGACCTATTCTACGCAACTCCAAATGTCCTGAAACTCCATGGAACGTCTTAAAATAAATAAAGAAAAATCCTTGCCAAAGATGAAGGCCAGGGGCCCACACCCTGCTCACGAGGGTGGGCCCCCCCCTAGGGCGCGCCCCCTACCTCTTGGGTCCCCTGGTGGCTCTCCGACGTCCATCTTCTCCTATATGAGGTCTTTCAATGAGAAAAAAATAAGAAGGAACTTTTCGGGATGAGACTCCGCCGCCACGAGGCGGAACCTTGGCGGATCCAATCTAGAGCTCCGGCAGAGCTGTTCTGTCAGGGAAACTTCCCTCCGGGAGGGGGAAATCATCACCATCGTCATCACCAAAGCTCCTCTCATCGGGAGAGGGCAATCTCCATCAACATCTTCACCAGCACCATCTCATCTCCAAACCCTAGTTCATCTCTTGTATCCAATTCTTGACTCAAAGTCCGGGATTGGTGCTAGTAGGTTGCTAGTAGTGTTGATTACTCCTTGTAGTTGATGCTAGTTGGTTTAATTGGTGGAAGATCATATGTTCAGATCCTATATGCATATTATTACCCCTCTGATTATGAACATGAATATGCTTTGTGAGTAATTACGTTCGTTCCTGAGGACAAGGGAGAAGTCTTGCTATGAGTAGTCATGTGAATTTGGTATTCGTTTGATATTTTGATAAGATGTATGTTGTCTAGCCTCTAGTGGTGTTATGTGAACGTCGACTACATAACACTTCACTATTATTTGGGCCTAGAGGAAGGCATTGGGAAGTAATAAGTAGATGATGGGTTGCTAGTGTGACAGAAGCTTAAACCCTAGTTTATGCGTTGCTTCGTAAGGGGCTGATTTGGATCCATATGTTTCATGCTATGGTTAGGTTTACCTTAATACTTTTGTTGTAGTTGAGGATGCTTGCAATAGAGGTTAATCATAAGTGGGATTCTTGTTCAAGTAAGAACAGCACCCAAGCACCGGTCCACCCACATATCAAATTATCAAAGTATCGAATGTGAATCATATGAACGTGATGAAAACTAGCTGGACGATATTCCCATGTGTCCTCAGGAGCGCTTTTCCTATTATAAGATTTCGTTCCGGCTTGTCCTTTGCTACAAAAGGATTGGGCCACCTTGCTGCACTTTATTTACTTTTGTTACTTGTTGCTCGTTACAATTTATCCTATCACAAAACTATCTGTTACCACTTATTTCAGTACTTGCAGAGAATACCTTGCTGAAAACCGCTTATCATTTCCTTCTGTTCCTCATTGGGTTCGACACTCTTACTTATCGAAAGGACTATGATAGATCCCCTATACTTGTAGGTCATCAAGACTCTTTTCTGGTGCCGTTGCCGGGGAGTGTAGCGCTTTTGGTAGGTGGAATTTGGTAAGGAAAAATTTATATAGTGTGCTGAAATTTGCTGTCACTTGTTACTATGGAAAGTAATTCTCTGAGGGGCTTGTTCGGGGTATCTTCACCCCAACCAGTAGAGCAAAGAGTTGCTCCTCAACCTATTGAACCTATTGAAAATGAAATTCCTTATGAGTATCCTTCGGGTATGATAGAAAAACTGCTAGCTAATCCTTTTACAGGAGATGGAACAAAGCATCCTGATGAGCACTTAATATATGTGGATGAAGTTTGTGGATTATTTAAGCTTGCAGGTATACCCAATGATGTTGCTAAGAAGAAGGTCTTCCCTTTATCTTTGAAGGGAGACGCATTGATATGGTATAGGCTATGTGATGATATGAGATCATGGGACTATAAAAGATTGAAGTTGGAATTTCATCGAAAATATTACCCTATGCATCTTGTTCATCGTGATCGCAATTATATATATAATTTCTAGCCTCGCGAAGGATAAAGCATCGCTCAAGCTTGGAGGAGGCTTAAATCAATGTTATATTCATGCCCCAATCATGAGCTCCCAAGATAAATAATTATGCAAAGTTTTTATGCTCGGCTTTCTGATAACAATCGCACCATGCTCGATACTTCTTGTGTTGGCTCTTTTATGATGAAGACTATTGAATTCAGATGGAATTTATTGGATAGAATTAAATGAAACTCTGAAGATTGGGACCTCGACGAAGGTAAGGAGTCAGGTATGACACCTAAGTTTGATTGTGTTAAATCTTTTATGGACACCGATACTTTCCGTAAGTTTAGCACTAAATATGGACTTGACTCTGAGATAGTAGCTTCTTTTTGTGAATCTTTTGCTACTTATGTGTAACGCGCCGAGACCGATGTGCCAGGTGTTGTCCAGTTTTTCGCTGTTGTTGCGTTGTCATTGCTTGCGTGTCATGCATTGCATATCATGTCATCATGCGCATTCATTTGCATACATGTTCGTCCCATGCATCCGAGCATTTTCCCGTTTGTCCGTTTTGCATTCCGGCGCTTCGTTCTCCTCCGGTGGTCATCTCTACCTTTCTTTCGTGTGTGGGGATTAAACATTTCCGGATTGGACCGAGACTTGCCAAGCGGCCTTGGTTTACTACCGGTAGACCGCTTGTCAAGTTTCGTACCATTTGGACTTCGTTTGATGCTCCAACGGTTAACCGAGGGACCGAAAAGGCCTCGTGTGTGTTGCAGCCCAACACCCCTCCAATTTGGCCCAAAACCCACCAAAACCTCCTCCATCATCCCGGTCGTTCGACCATGATCGCGTGGCCGAAAACCGCACCTCACTTGGACTCTCCTAGCTCCCTCTACCTATATATATGTGATCCCCTCCGAAATATTCGCGGTACAAACCCTAGCTTCTTCCCCTCACGCCGCCGGACGAAAACCCCCACCGCGCCGGACAATGTCCGCTGCCGCCGCCACCTCACCCGGACCAATCCGGAGCTGCCACGTGGCACGCCACCGCCCCACCGCCGCCGCGGCCCGGAGAGCCCGGATCGGGCCCTCCCGGCCCGCAGCCTCGCCCGCTCCGCTCCACCCGCGCGCCGCCATCTCCCTCCTGCGCCGCAAGAGAGCCGCCGCCCACCGCGCCCGCCCGCCGCCACGCCGCCCGGCTCCGGCAACCTCTCCGGCGCCCTCCACCGCCAACTCCGGCAGCCGCGCTCGCCGGCAGGCGCCGCCCATCGCCGCGGAGCGCCGCCCCGGTGCCCGGATCCACCCATCCCCGTCGGGATCTGGCCCCTCCCCTCTCCCTCCGGCGACCTTCCTTCGGCATCCACTCCGGCCGGCCATCCTCGGGCTCCATGTGCTACAGTACCCGGCGAGATCCGATCTGGGTCCAGATCCACTGGGTTGACTTTCTACCCCCTAACCCTAATTATTTTGCCCATGTTCATCATGTCGTAACTTTGCATCCGTAGCTCCGATTCATACATATAGCATATCAAAATGTTCGCCTCTGAGAGCACATCATTTCATCTCATTGCATCATTTTAATTTGAGTTCATCTTGATGCCCGAAATGCTATTGGAAGGATGCTATTTGAGATATATGTCAGATCTGCTGCTCCAATTAGATATTTGTCATTTTTGCCATGATTATTGTGTGCATGATATGCCCAGGAGCTCTACATATGTTTTGTTATATGCTTTGCCATCTTTCTAGAGATGCAATCCATGTATTTTTGTGATGAGTGTGGTGACTAGCACAAGCTTGCAAAGTGGTGCATTCGTTAATGCTGTTTTCAGGGACTTAGCATTTCCACTAAGTCCTTGATCTGTTTATTTCAATATGCCATATGTTCATGTTGTTTCCTAGTGATACGTGCCTCTTTTGAGGATGATCAGTAAGGATGATTTGTTAATATTGTGGTGCTCTATCCATCAATGTCTTTGTTTGCAATTATGGAGCCCCCTAGCCTGAGTCAATCGAGCTCTACTTTTGTCATTTCGTGAATCTGGGCAGATTGTCTACTTGTTAGCGATTTTGCCGAGGATGTTGTAGTTGATCCGTGCATGCTATGTTATTGTTCTTGCCATGTCTAGCTTGTATAACATGTATTCTTGATGGGTGTATGCTTAGATTGTCATGACTTGCTCTGTAGTGAGTGCATCGAGCTCGTAAACATGCCTACTTGATATCTGTTTTTGCATGCTGCAGTTTTCACTAAGTCTGTGATTTGTTTATGCTTTTGCCATGTTCACATGCTTGCAATTGTATTTTCTGATCCCTTTTGGCTCAAGGTCACTAAGGGACTTTTGTTAAGCTCTTTGAGTAGCTCCATGCCATGCTTTACTTTGCCATGTTAAGTTCCTGTAGCTTATAGTTTTCATGCTTCAAAGTGTGCTACCTGATCTGAAATTCCAGGCATGTGTTAATTTCACTGTCTGAAACCTGTTATCGTTTGCATTTTTTCCATGCTTGTTTGAACCTGTTAATGAGTGAATTGGCCGTAGCTAAGTGTTCCTCTTTTGTTAAGCATCATGAACGGATCCCTGCCATGTATTTGGTTGCCATGTTTGAGTGCTGTAGCATGTTCATCTTGTTGCATTTAGATGGTCACTTGCTGTATATCGCAGACCGGTGCCATATTTGTTTTGCTCGCCATTTCCAAACCGTGACTCCGATTCCGGCGTTCTTTATATCGTTTTCAAGCGATTTCATCTCACCTTTCCAGTGGAACACTTGGATTTCCAAGTTGAGGCGAGGTTCATTCATTCCTTTGCAAATCATGCATACGCATCGCATAGCGCATCCCGCATATCATACCATGTTCATGTGTTGGTTGTTTACTTTGTTGTGTGCTTCTTTTCCGGTGTTGCTTCTTCGGGTTGGTTCCGGTAACGTCGCGTTTGTGAGGACCCGTTCGTCTACGTCCATTTGTCTTCTTCATGGACTCGTTCTTCTTCCTTGCGGGATTTTAGGCAAGATGATCATACCCTCGAAATCACTTCTATCTTCGCTTTGCTAGATGCCCGCTCTTTTGCTATGCCTATGCTAAGATGCCTACCACTTGCTTATCATGCCTCCTATATTGTTGAACCAAGCCTCTAACCCACCTTGTCCTAGCAAACCGTTGATTGGCTAAGTTACCGCTTTGCTCAGCCCCTCTTATAGCGTTGTTAGTTGCAGGTGAAGATTGAAGTTTGTTCCTTGTTGGAACATGGAGATGTTGTTCCTTGTTGGAACATGTTTACTTGTTGGAATATCACAATATATCTTATTTAATTAATGCATCTATATACTTGGTAAAGGGTGGAAGGCTCGGCCTTATGCCTGGTGTTTTGTTCCACTCTTGACGCCCTAGTTTCCGTCATATCGGTGTTATGTTCCCGGATTTTGCATTCCTTACGCGGTTGGGTGATAATGGGAACCCCTTGACAGTTCACCTTGAATAAAACTCCTCCAGCATGGCCCAACATTGGTTTTACCATTCGCCACCTAGCCTTTTTCTTTCCCTTGGGTATGCCTGCCCAAGGGTCATCTTTATTAAACCCCCGGGCCAGTGCTCCTCTGAGTGTTGGTCCAAACTGAGCGATGTTTGGAGCTACCAGGGGCAACTCTCGGCTGGCCCACCCGACGTCTGGCTCATCCGTTGTGCCCCGAGAACGAGATATGTGCAGCTCCTATCGGGATTTGTCGGCACATCTGGGTGGCTTTGCTGGTCTTGTTTTACCATTGTCGAAATGTCTTGTGACCGGGATTCCGAGCCTGATCGGGTCTTCCCGCTAGAAGGAATATCCTTCATTGACCGTGAGAGCTTGTGATGGGCTAAGTTGGGACACCTCTGCAGGGATTTGAACTTTCTAAAGTCGTGCCCGTGGTTATGGGTAGATGGGAATTTGTTAACGTCCGGTTGTAGAAAACCTGAAGTTGACCTTAATTAAAATACATCAACCGCGTGTGTTACCATGATGGTCTCTTCTCGGCGGGGTCCGGGAAGTGAACATGGTGTTGGAGTAATGCTTGACGTAGGTTGTTCTAGGATCACTTCTTGATCATAGTTTTATTGGCCGTGCCTTGCCTTCTCTTCTCGCTCTCATTTGCGTATGTTAGCCACCATTTATGCTAGTCGCTTGCTGCAGCTCCACCTCATACATGTTACCCTTCCTATAAGCTTAAATAGTCTTGATCGCGAGGGTGTGAGATTGCTGAGTCCCCGTGACTCATAGATACTTCCAAAACCAGCTTGCAGGTGCCGGTGAGTCCATGCAGATGACTCAACCAAGATCAGGAGGAGCTCGATGAAGATCTTGTCCTTTGTGTTGTTTCGTTCTAGTTGATCAGTAGTGGAGCCCAGTTGGGGTCGATCGGGGACCTTGTTGCATTTGGGGTTCTTCTTTTATTTTGGTTATGTAGTCGGACCTTGATTGTATTTGGATGATGTAATGCTTTATTCATGTATTGTGTGAAGTGGCGATTGTAAGCCAACTATGTATCTCTTTCCCTTATGTATTACATGGGTTGTGTGAAGATTACCTCACTTGCGACATTGCTTTCAATGCGGTTATGCCTCTAAGTCGTGCTTCGACACGTGGGAGATATAGCCGCATCAAGGGCGTTACAAGTTGGTATCAGAGCCTTCCCCGACCTTAGGAGCCCCATTGCTTGATCGTTATTAGCGGCCGAGTTGAGTCTAGAAAAATGATTTGAGTCATTTAGGAATTATATATCGGAGAGTTTAGGAATTCTTTTTACTCCCTGTCCCTTCATCGCTCTGGTGAGACATCCTGACGTAGAGTTTTGACTCTTCTCTCCTCAAATTTCACTAAATTTTTTTTAGGATCACGCGGGTATCTTGGAATCGTTCCGATGGTTTTGTAATGAGAACATTGTTCTTGGTGCCTCCTGTTCCCGGGAGTTGAGCTCTGAGGTGTTGTCGTCACAATTTTATCGTTGCAGTTCTGGAATACCCGAGTTTAGTTCGCCGACATCGAAAATCTATTTTATGCAGTTGTCGGTGAGATAACCTCGACGCCACCCAGTACTGGGGCGGGAGTTTGGGAGTATTGCCATAACTTGTATAATGGATGCTTTTCGAAGGTTGAGGTAGATGATTTCCAAAGGTTTCTTGGTTATGTGTTGAAGGATGGATACAGCTAGATGTAGGATTTGCTAGTTTTGGGTGAGATATTATGCTTCCCCTGTATCCCCAACACCTGATTGCATAACCGAAAAATTTCGGGAGTTTATAAGTGGGAATTCAAGTAGCTCTTAGGATATCTTTCCGACAGATGTATGATATGAAATTGGGGTTCGACGTCTAGTGGTCCGCCTATTCACGGTCGGTTTTATAGTGGTCTCGTTGTGTCTTAAAGAGTCCTTGGCTATGCCGACTCGGGGACACTTCGTATGTCATGTGCACTGCCTTGTACATGATGGTGCTGTACGATCGAGCCCGTGTAGGCCCCACCACGAAAACTTTGGACGAAATCTCTATCATATGTTTGTTCTGGCTTATTCCGCAAGCCAATCCTTTGTTTTGTTTTGAGTTGTGGTATTCGAGTTGCTTCGAAGTCAAATGTTGATTCCATACCTTTTCCAAGCGGTGTTCTCATATTTCTATGTGAATACCAACCCTTCTCTATCATCGAGTTTGTCATGTCAATCCTTTTCACCGGTGTGTTTCTCTTCAAGTGGATCCGAACATTTCAACATCCGCAAGATCCAATCTCAGCTTTCCCAACGGTGTTCGTTCATCCATCCCAAGTTGCCTTTGTTTTTCCCGCCCTCCCTCCCTTGTTTTCTTTAGGGACTCAGATTTCTTATTCAAGTATCCTTTATTGATGGGAAGTCTCTCCATTCTTTTTCCGTCAATTTTCTTATCCGGTGATGCTCATGAAGATACTAACGGGGCCTCAAGTTCATCATTCTTCATTCTTTTCTTCTTCGATGGTTTCAATTCAAGCTTTGTCGATCATAAACTCTCCTCGGTTCAAATGTTTTCTCATGCCGGTGCACCTCTTAATCATCCGCTTCTCGCTATTCAATTGTTTCGGAGTGCTGAAGATTTCTTGAGGTTGTTATCTCATTCAAGCCTTTTAATTCAACCGGTGCATTCTCTCTTTTAAATCATTCTACGGTGTATCTTTTGAGTGGGCCCTAACCCACAGGTCTTTTCCCAGGATCTTACCTGACTCTCCTAAATTTTTCCGGAGTTATTCTCAAATTCTTTTCTAAAGTTTGACGTAATAATGGATTATCATCAATCTAATGTCTTTCTCCAAGATCTTTCAAATTCTTTTCATCGTCGGTTCAACCTTTCTAATATTCATTCTCCCGGAGTATCTCAACAATTCATGGTGGTGTTTCTCGTCGTCATTCTTGGAATTTTGAAGACCGAAGAAGAGTTTCTCTTTAATCTTGCTCCATTATCTTCAAGATTCATGGTGCTAGCCTTATGCCGTACTCTCATAATTGTTTTCGATCGTGATAATTCTTTTCACCCATCCGGAGCAATTCAAGAGTCTTTTCAGTTTGATTCTTCGGAGCCCATCATCTCATAATTATGCATTCCAGCTTTCAGCTCTCATTCTCCAAATCATACTGGTGCATCATTCAAGTATTCTCTTATCAGCTCATGATCTCTTCGTTCTTAGGTATCTAAATTCTCTCAAGCATCTTCATTCATTTGCTAAATTCTTCCCGGTGTCTTCCTTATCTTTTCTCCACTCATTTTCATTTCTTACGGTGGTTCTTCCAGATTTCTCTTCCTTATCAATTTATTCGTTGTCAATCCTACCGGTGGTTCATAGAAGACCTTCCCAAGTTTGCTCCATATCTATCTTAATCCTTTCTACGAGAATAAGTAGTATGTTAAATCCGCTGCTTGTCATCAATTTAGTTGGTGAAGGATAAGCATAATGTAACTCTTATTCTTGATTCACCTATATGGTTAATTCCTTATTCCGGAGGTTCATCAAAATTCTTGATCTCAATTGTTCATCTTATCTTTGTCCCGGAGTTCCTACCTCTCGCAATTATATCACCACGGAGATTCATCTAAATCATTACAAGAATTCACCCTGTGTTTTCAACTTCTTTTTCCTTTTGTTTGATCATCCTTTTATTACCGGAGTTCCCCATGGTAGTTCATCAATGATTTAATTCCTTCTCGAAGTGTTCATCAAGATTCTTTTCAGATGAGTTCAAGCTTTCTTCATATTGTAATCCGGAGTGCAATTCTTTCTACCATATTATCGGAGGTGGTATTATGTCATTCTTGATAATTTGAGTTCATGTTTCATGATTCACATGTTGTCATCAATGACATATTTTAAATCCATCAATCTCGTCATTGGAGTTATCTTGGGCTATATTTCACCTTAAGCCTTCCCTAGGGATAGTTGCTAATTATGGTGCTCATATATGATCCAAGTTCTTCATTTATCCTTTCCGGTGCGATATACTTTCTTGTCAATTTGTTCATATCAATCCAATTCTTTTTTCGTGAGTGGCAGGTTGTCACCTCATAATTCGAGATGTATTCCATAAGACCATATCAAGCTTATTCTTTTCATTGTTGGTTTTCCAACAACTCCTTTCTAGCTTTTGTTGTAAGCGTGCTACCTCGAGATCTTGTTTCCCTTCGTTCATCCCATTCCATTCTTACTTTTGTTCCGGAGGCTTTATGATGTTGCTCTCTTCAACCCATCATCTTGGTTGTCAAGATCATGTTCAGTTCCTTCCATTTTCAGTCGGAGTGCTGCCCAAATTATACCATTCTTTCCCTCTCTATCTTGTTTTTTTAACCGGAGTGTCGTGCCTTTTTCCTCAAGTTCTTTTCATCTTATCAAGCCTTGTATCTCTTTTCAACTGAAGTGCTACCCGAATCGGTTCTTTCTTAATCCTCTTTATTAACGGAGTGCTTTCAACTTTGTTCTTCTCTGTTGCTTTATTTCTTTCATTTTGCTCAACCTTTTCAAGGTTCTTTGGTCTCACTTGTTTGTCAAAGAAGCAACCTTAGTTTTACCTCTTCTCTTTCTCTTCCGTTGTCCCTCTGGTGCCATTCTAGATCTCGGGACGAGATCCTCTCGTAGTGGTGGAGTGTTGTGACGCCCCGAGACCGATGTGCCAGGTGTCGTCCAGTTTTTCACTGTTGTTGCGTTGTCATTGCTTGCGTGTCATGCATTGCATATCATGTCATCATGCGCATTTCATTTGCATAAATGTTCGTCCCATGCATCCGAGCATTTTCCCCGTTGTCCGTTTTGCATTCCGGCGCTTCGTTCTCCTCCGGTGGTCATCTCTACCTTTCTTTCGTGTGTGAGGATTAAATATTTCCGGATTGGACCGAGACTTGCAGAGCGGCCTTGGTTTACTACCGGTAGACCGCCTGTCAAGTTTCGTACCATTTGGACTTTGTTTGATGCTCCAATGGTTAACCGAGGGACCGAAAAGGCCTCGTGTGTGTTGCAGCCCAACACCCTTCCAATTGGGCCCAAAACCCACCAAAACCTCCTCCATCATCTCGGTCGTTCGATCACGATCGCGTGGCTGAAAACCGCACCTCATTTGGACTCTCCTAGCTCCCTCTACCTATATATATGTGATCCCCTCCGAAATATTCGCGGTACAAACCCTAGCTTCTTCCCCTCGCGCCGCCGGACGAAAACACCCACGCGCCAGACAATGTCCTCCGCCGCCGCCACCTCACCCGGACCAATCCGGAGCTTCCACGTGGCACGCCGCCGCCCCACCGCCGCCGCGGCCCGGAGAGCCCAGATCGGGCCCTCCCGGCCCGCAGCCTCGCCCGCTCCGCTCCACCCGCGCGTCGCCATCTCCCTCCTGCATCGCAAGAGAGCCGCCGCCCACCGCGCCCGCCGACCGCCGCGCCGCCCGGCTCCGGCGACTTCTCCGGCGCCCTCCACTGCCAACTCCGGCAGCCGCGCTCGCCGGCAGACGCCGCCCATCGCCGCGGAGCGCCGCCCCGGCGCCCGGATCCACCCATCCCCGTCGGGATCCGGCCCCTCCCCTCTCCCTCCGGCGACCTTCCTCCGGCGTCCACTCCGGCCGGACATCCTCGGGCTCCGTGCGCTACAGTACCCTGCGAGATCGAATCTGGATCCAGATCCACTGGGTTGACTTTCTACCCCCTAACCCTAATTATTTGGCCATGTTCATCATGTCGTAACTTTGCATCCGTAGCTCCGATTCATGCATATAGCATATCAAAATGTTCGCCTCAAAGAGCACATCATTTCATCTCATTGCATCATTTTCATTTGAGTTCATCTTGATGCCTGAAATGCTGTTGGAAGGATGCTATTTGAGATATATGTCAGATCTGCTGCTCCAATTAGATATTTGTCATTTTTGCCATGATTATTGTGTGCATGATATGCCCAGGAGCTCTACATATGTTTTGTTATATGCTTTGCCATCTTTCCAGAGATGCAATCCATGTATTTTTGTGATGAGTGTGGTGACTAGCACAAGCTTGCAAAGTGGTGCATTCGTTAATGCTGTTTTCAGGGGCTTAGCATTTCCACTAAGTCCTTGATCTGTTTATTTCAATATGCCATATGTTCATGTTGTTTCCTAGTGATCTGTGCCTCTTTTGAGGATGATCAGTAAGGATGATTTGTTAATATTGTGGTGCTCTATCCATCCATGTCTTTGTTTGCAATTATTGAGCCCCTAGCTTGAGTCAATCGAGCTCTACTTTTGTCATTTCGTGAATCTGGGCAGATTGTCTACTTGTTAGCGATTTTGCCGAGGATGTTGTAGTTGATCCGTGCATGCTATGTTATTGTTCTTGCCATTTCTAGCTTGTATAACATGTATTCTTGATGGGTGTATGCTTAGATTGTCATGACTTGCTCTGTAGTGAGTGCATCGAGCTCATAAACATGCCTACTTGATATCTGTTTTTGCATGCTCCAGTTTTCACTAAGTCTGTGATCTGTTTATGCTTTTGCCATGTTCACATGCTTGCAATTGTATTTTCTGATCCATTTTGGCTCAAGGTCACTAAGGGACTTTTGTTAAGCTCTTTGAGTAGCTCCATTCCGTGCTTTACTTTGCCATATTAAGTTCATGTAGCTTATAATTTTCATGCTTCAAAGTGTGCTAGCTGATCTGAAATTCCAGGCTTGTGTTAATTTCACTAAGTCTGAAACCTGTTATCATTTGCATTTTTGCCATGCTTGTTTGAACCTGTTAATGAGTGAATTGGCCGTAGCTCAGTGTTCCTCTTTTGTTAAGCATCATGAATGGATCCCTGCCATGTATTTGGTTGCCATGTTTGAGTGCTGTAGCATGTTCATATTGTTGCATTTAGATGGTCACTTGCTGTATATCGCAGACCGGTGCCATATTTGTTTTGCTCGCCATTTCCAAACCGTGACTCCGATTCCGGCGTTCTTTATATCGTTTTCAAGCGATTTCATCTCACCTTTACAGTGGCACACTTGGATTTCCATGTTGAGGCCAGGTTCATTCATTCCTTTGAAAATCATGCATACGCATCACATACCGCATCCCGCATATCATACCATGTTCATGTGTTTGTTGTTTACTTTGTTGTGTGCTTCTTTTCCGGTGTTGCTTCTTCGGGTTGGTTCCGGTAACGTCGCGTTTGTGAGGACCCGTTCGTCTATGTCCGTTTGTCTTCTTCATGGACTCGTTCTTCTTCCTTGCGGGATTTCAGGCAAGATGATCATACCCTCGAAATCACTTCTATCTTCGCTTTGCTAGATGCCCGCTCTTTTGCTATGCCTATGCTATGATGCCTACCACTTGCTTATCATGCCTCCTATATTGTTGAACCAAGCCTCTAACCCACCTTGTCCTAGCAAACCGTTGATTGGCTAAGTTACCGCTTTGCTCAGCCCCTCTTATAGCGTTGTTAGTTGCAGGTGAAGATTGAAGTTTGTTCCTTGTTGGAACATGGAGATGTTGTTCCTTGTTGGAACATGTTTACTTGTTGGAATATCACAATATATCTTATTTGCAGGTGAAGATTGAGTGCTGGTCCAAACTGAGTGATGTCCGGAGCTACCAGGGGCAACTCTGGGCTGGCCCACCCGACGTCTGGCTCATCCGGTGTGCCCCGAGAACGAGATATGTGCAGCTCCTATCGGGATTTGTCGACACATCTGGGTGGCTTTGTTGGCCTTGTTTTACCATTGTCGAAATGTCTTCTAACCAGGATTCCGAGCCTGATCAGGTCTTCCAGCTAGAAGGAATATCCTTTGTTGACCGTGAGAGCTTGTGATGGGCTAAGTTGGGACACCCCTGCAGGGATTTGAACTTTTGAAAGTCGTGCCCGCGGTTATGGGCAAATGGGAATTTGTTAACGTCCGGTTGTAGAAAACCTGAAGTTGACCTTAATTAAAATACATCAACCGCGTGTGTTACCATGATGGTCTCTTCTCGGCGGGGTCCGGGAAGTGAACACGGTGTTGGAGTAATGCTTGACGTAGGTTGTTCTAGGATCACTTCTTGATCATAGTTTTATCTGTCGTGCCTTGCCTTCTCTTCTCACTCTCATTTGCGTATGTTAGCCACCATTTATGCTAGTCGCTTGCTGCAGCTCCACCTCATACATGTTACCCTTCCTATAAGCTTAAATAGTCTTGATCGCGAGGGTGTGAGATTGTTGAGTCCCCGTGACTCACAGATACTTCCAAAACCAGCTTGCATGTGCCGATGAGTCCGTGCAGATGACTCAACCAAGCTCAGGAGGAGCTCGATGAAGATCTTGTCCTTTGTGTTGTTTCGTTCTAGTTGATCAGTAGTTGTCACATCCCTAGCTTCTGGTAATGCTCTAGGCTAGCTTCATGTGTGCATCATGTCTATATTCCGAAAGTTGAAATGAGGAAATTGAAAGCCTCGGAAATCATTTTAATAAAGGGGCAAGAAACCCTAAAATTGCAATCAGTAAATCCAAAATGCCCTAGAAATAGCTCTGACAATTTTGGCAAGAGTTATAAATCAAACCAAAATTTTGGGACATTTCTAAGGAATTATTTGGGCTCTGATTTTAAATCAATATTTTATTTGAATTTGGAGTTATATTCATAATATATAATGAATATATTTTCAAATGTCCTGAGATATTTTATGTTTATGAGGAGTAGACCTTAAGTGACATAAAATTATCCAGGGGAGTTTTGGCACTGTTTTCAAATTTGTTTGAATTTGAATTCAGTGGCAATTAAATAGAAAACAGAACAGATATATAAAAAAAAGAGAGAAGCCCAGCCACTTACCTGGCGCCCACTTACCTGGCCCAGCTCCTCCAGCGGCCTAGCCCGCCACCGCTACCCTCCCTGTCGCCTTCCTCCTCGTGCCAGTAGGCAGAGGAGGGACACGGCGCACGCGCCCGAGCTCGCCACGCCACCACCCTGCTCGTCTGCATCGCCTGGCCACCGCGACGCCGCGCGTCATCTCTTCGGTGCCGCCCCGACCCCCTGGTCCCCCTCGCTCTCTCCCTCTCCCTTGTTTCTCTCCTCTGCTTCCTCTCTCTCACTCGCCCGAGCGCAGCCGCAGCCGCGCCACCGTAACGCCGCGGCCACCGTCTCCCCCTCGACCCCTCGCTGTGCTTGCGAGCTCCGTCTCGACGTCCCCGACCTCCTCGACAAGCCACGACGCCACGGACGCGCTGCAACGCCGCCATCACCACCGTCTTCATCGCCATGGCCGGAGATCGCCGCCGCTCGATTCGCAGCAACGAGGACGCTCCCGAGCTCACCAACCCATTCGTTCGATCCGCTGTGAGCTGCTGCGTCGATCCCCTCCCTCCCCTGGCACTTTTTCTCCTGCTAGCGCCAATATCCACCGGAGCCGAGAGCTCTTCGCCGCCGGCCATGTCGCCGCTGTAGCCACCGTTGCCTAGAGCTGCAACCGAGCACGCGGCCGTGCTCAGTGCAACCCCAGGAGGTCGTAACACCCCCCTTTGCCTCCTGCCGTGCTCCCTAACACCGACCCCGAGCTCGCCCGAGCTCCGGCCGCCGCCGAGGTCGACGCCGTGCTCAACTCCGGCCACCTCGCGGCCTCTCGTCCGTTCCTTTGGATGCGGAGGAGCAAGAGCTTCTCCCTAGTGCCCTCAGCGCGCCAAACCACCGCTCGTAGCGCCAAACCCGCCACCACCCGAACTCCGGCCGCCGTTGTCGTCATGATTGTCGTCGCCTCCGGCCACCCTAGCTTCTCCCGTTTGCCCTGTTAGATGCGCGCGAGCCTGGGCATCCCGTAGAGCCCCTCCGCCGCTCTTTTGGTCATCGGAGGGCGAATCCCGACGCTCTCCGCCGTCCCTGGCCTCGCCGGCGACGAGCCTCGGGTCAACTCCGGCGAGTTTGACCCGGGTTTGACCCCACTGGCCGGTTTGACCCCTCTCTCTCTCACTGACATGCAGGCCCCGCCCGGCTAATTAAGTTAGGTTATTATTAACTAAGCTAGGTTAGTTTAGTTAGACACTGACACTCGGGACCCACCGGTCAGAGTTTGACCGGACTGTGCCACGTTGACCTGCTGACGTCAGGATGACGCAGTAATGTTTTCTGGATTTGTTTTTATTCAGAAAATTCTAGAAAATTGTATAAACTTCTAAAAATTATAGAAATTCAACCGTAACTCCAAATTAAATAATTTATATATGAAAAATTATCAGAAAAATTCAAGGAATCCATCTGTACCATTTTCATGCATGTTAGAACAACTTATAGCTGCTGTTTAGCACAAATCAATTAAACGGCATTTGAATAATCACATATGGAGTTTAAATTTGAATCTTGTATTCAAACCAACTTCATTTAATCTGTTGCTAGTTGCATTAGCTCAAAACACATTCATTTTGCCATGTCATGATCATGCATCATATTGTGCATTGCATTGATTGTGTTCCCTTCTATGTTGCCGGTATTTGTCCCCTCTCGATAGACGTGATACCGATGATGTGATCGTTGACACTGATGAAGACTCAATGCTATCTTCAGAAGTGCCAGGCAAGCAAAACCCCCCTTGTTCATTCCGATACAAACCCACTCTCTCGCTCCTGCTCTCTTTTACTGCATTACGACAACAACGATTCATCTGTTACTTGTTGCGGTAGTTGAACCCCTTTATCCTTTGCATGACCTGTCATTGCCACAGTAAATAGATGAAACCCACTAGCATGAGTAGGAGTTGTTTGAGCCCTGTTGTGCCTACTCATTCTTGCTTGTTTGTCATGCCTGCTACTGCTTAGAGTTGTGTCAGGTCTGATTCATCGGGAATGGATCAGAGGTGTGTGAACATGTCCTACCATTGTGAGCTAAGTGTGTGAACATGATTTGGTAAAGGTAGCGGTGAGAGGCCATGTAGGAGTACATGGTGGGTTGTCTCATTGAAGCCGTCCTTAGGAACTGAGTTATGTGTTTGTGATCCATGACTCAGCTACTACCATACATTGGGCCCTGAAATATGACCCCGCTCGACTTCTTAATCACCCTTGTCCTCTGTCCAGGAGTTGCAAGTAGTTTCTGGTGTTTGTAGTATGCTGGAGGCCGTGGACAGCGCTGACCGCAGGGGTGGGCTGTGATGCGGTAGGCACGTGGCCGGGTAAACCGGGCACCCGTTTGGTGTCACGGAACCCTGTTCACATCGTTTGGGGCTGTGAGCGAAACTCCGGCCGGATCTCCTCATGGATGGAACCCGAATAGGCGATAAACCTGGACTAGAGACTTAGGTGTTTAGGTAGGTCGTGGTCTACACCCACGTCGGCTTTCGCTTGAAGTCTGCCGAGCACATGTCGTGTGCAGACGCTAAGTGGTGGAAACATGTATGAAGAAGTACACCCCTGCAGGGTTAACATCATCTATTCGAATAGCCGTGTCCGCGGTAAAGGACTTCTGGGTTGCTTATATCAGTTCATAGACAAGTGAAAGTGGATACTTTAAAATGCGCAAGATAAGCGTGAGTGCTATGGATGGCGTTCTCGTAGGGAGACGGGAGCGGATCCATAGTGGTGTATTGATATGGTGAATATGTGGACTCGTGTGCGCCACCTCAAAAGAGTCGCTTGTAGTCGTAGTTTAGGATAGCCACCGAGTCAAAGCTGGCTTGCTTCAGTTAAACCCCACCATCCCCTTGTTGAAAATGATGCATATGTAGTTAGTTCTGATGTAAGTCTTGCTGGGTACATTTGTACTCACGTTTGCCTATTTTATGTTTTTGCAGAGAGACTTCAGTCTCACTAGTAGTTCCACGTGGACTTTGACGTTTAGCTTGTTACCTCAGCTACGATCTTGTGCCTCAGCAGGATTTGGTAGATAGTCAGGCTTCTCAGCCTTTTTCATTTATAGATGTCTGTACTCAGACATGATAGCTTCCGCTTGTGCTTTGATATGTATGCTCTGAATGTTGGGTCATGAGACCCCTGTTTGTAATATCTCGCTCCTCGGAGCCTAATGAATAAATACTTGAGTTGTAGAGTCATGTTGTGATGCCATGTTGTATTTGCACATATCGAGCATATTGTGTGTATGTTATTGAAATGCTTGGTATGTGTGGGATCTGACAACCTAGTTGTTTATCCTTGGTAGCCTCTCTTACCGGGAAATGTCTCCTGGTGTTTCCACTGAGCCATGGTAGCTTGCTACTGCTCCGGAACACTTAGGCTGGCCGGCATGTGTCCTTCGTCGTTCCTGTGTCTGTCCCTTCAGGGAAATGTCACGCGATGAATACCGGAGTCCTGTTAGCCCGCTACAGCCCGGTTCACCGGAGTCCTGCTAGCCCAGTGCTACAGCCTGGATTCACTCGCTGATGACCGACACGTTCGATGCTGGGTCATGGATGCCTGTCCCTGTAGGTTTGTGCCACTTTGGGTTTACGACTAGCCAGGTCAGCCCGGGCTCCTTATCATATGGATGCTAGCGACACTATCATATACGTGTGCCAAAAGACGCAAACGGTCCCGGGCAAAGGTAAGACGACACCCGTGGGAATACCGTGCGTGAGGCCGCAAAATGATATGAGGTGTTACATGCTAGATCGATGTGGCATTGAGTCGGGGTCCTGACAGTAGTGGAGCCCAGTTGGGGTCGATCGGGGACCTTGTCGCATTTGGGGTTCTTTTTTATTTTGGTTCCGTAGTCGGACCTTGATTGTATTTGGATGATGTAATGCTTTATTCATGTATTGTGTGAAGTGGCGATTGTAAGCCAACTATGTATCTCTTTCCCTTATGTATTACATGGGTTGTGTGAAGATTACCTCACTTGCTACATTGCTTTCAATGTGGTTATGCCTCTAAGCCGTGCTTCGACACGTGGGAGATATAGCCGCATTGAGGGCGTTACATTATGTTGATCTCCCTAAGGATAAGTGGTTTAAATATCATCCTCCCATAGAAGTAAAAGTAGCTGCACCTATTAAAGTTGAAGAAAAGACTGTCACTTATAATGATCCTATTGTTCCTACTTCTTATATTGAGAAACCACCTTTCCATGTTAGAATAAAGGATCATGCTAAAGCTTCAACTGTTGTTCGTAAAAGCAATATTAGAACTTATACACCACCTGAGCAAGTTAAAGTACAACCTAATATTGCTATTGTTAAAGATCTCTTGTCTGATAATATTGATGGGCATGTTATTCAGTTCGAAGGTGAAACTGCTAGAATTGCTAAACCTTGTGATAAAGATAAACATAGACCTGTGGTAGGCGTGTCTGTTATTTCTGTTAAAATAGGATATCATTGTTATCATGGCTTATGTGATATGGGTGCTAGTGCAAGTGTAATACCTATTGACTTATACAGAGAAATTAAGAATGAAATTGCACCTGCTGAGTTAGAAGATATTAATGTTACTATTAAACTTGCTAATAGAGATACTATTGCACCAATTGGAATTGTTAGAGATGTTGAAGTCTTGTGTGGGAAAACTAAATATCCTGCTGATTTTCTTGTTCTTGGTTCCCCACAAGATAGCTTTTGTCCCATTATATTTGGTAGACCCTTCTTAAATACTGTTAATGCTACCATAGATTGCACAAAGAATGTTGTTATTGTTGGCTTGGATGATATGGTTCATGAGTTTAATTTCTCTAAATTTACTAAACAACATCGTGAGGAAGAATTACCTAGTAAGGATGAAATTATTGGTCATGTTTCTATTGCCGTACCTCCTAGTGATCCTTTAGAACACTATTTGCTAGACCATGAAAATGATATGTTCATGAATGAAAGAAGGGAAATAGATGAAGTATTCTTTAAATAGGAACCTATTCTGCATCACAACTTGCCTGTTGAAATCTTAGGGGATCCTCCTCCACCCAAGGGTGATCCCGTGTTTGAGCTTAAACCTTTGCCTGATAATCTTAAATATGCTTATCTTGATGAAAAGAAGATATATCCTGTTATTATTAGTGCTAACCTTTCAGAGAATGAAGAAGAAAGATTATTGAAAACTCTAAGGAAGCATCGTGCTGCTATTAGATATACTCTTGATGATCTTAAGGGCATTAGTCCCACTCTATGTCAACATAAAATAAATTTGGAAGCAGATGCCAAACTAGTTCGTGATCCTCAACAACGTCTGAATCCTAAAATGAAAGAAGTGGTAACAAAAGAAATACTAAAGCTTCTGGAGGCAGGTATAATCTATCATGTTGCTGATAGTGAGTGGGTAAGTCATGTCCATTGTGTCCCTAAGAAAGGAGGTATTACTGTTGTTCCTAACGATAAAGATGAATTGATTCCACAAAGAATTATCACAGGTTATAGGACGGTAATTGATTTCCGCAAATGAAATAAATCCACTAAGAAAGATCATTACCCTTTACCTTTTATTGATCAAATGCTAGAAAGATTATGCAAACATACACACTATTTCTTTCTAGATGGTTATTCTGGTTTCTCTCAAATACCTGTGTCGGCTAGAGATCAATCAAAGACTACTTTTACATGCCCTTTTGGTACTTTTGCTTATAGACGTATGCCTTTTGGTTTATGTAATGCACCTGCTACCTTTCAAAGATGCATGATGGCTATATTCTCTGACTTTTGTGAAAAGATTTGTGAGGTTTTCATGGACGACTTTTCCGTCTATGGTTCCTCTTTTGATGATTGCTTGAGCAATCTTGGTAGAGTTTTGTAGAGATGTGAAGAAACTAATCTTGTCTTGAATTGGGAAAAGTGCCACTTTATGGTTAATGAAGGTATTATCTTGGGGCACAAAGTTTCTGGAAGATGTATTGAAGTTGATAAAGCCAAGGTTGATGCTATTGAAAAGATGCCATGTCCCAAGGACATTAAAGGTATAAGAAGTTTCCTTGGTCACGCCGGATTTTACAGGAGGTTCATTAAGGACTTCTCAAAAATTTCTCGGCCTTTGACTAATTTATTGCAAAAAGATATACCATTTGTCTTTGATGATGATTGTGTAGAAGCATTTGAAATACTTAAGAAAGCATTAGTCTCTGCGCCTGTTGTTCAGCCACCTGATTGGAACCTACCCTTTGAAATTATGTGTGATGCTAGTGATTATGCTGTAGGTGTTGTTCTAGGGCAAAGAGTTGATAAGAAATTAAATATTATTCATTATGCTAGTAAGACTCTAGACAATGCTCAAAGAAATTATGCTACTACTGAAAAAGAGCTTTTAGCAGTTGTATTTGCTTGTGATAAGTTCAGATCTTATATTGTTAATTCTAAAGTAACTATTCAAACTGATCATGCTACTATTAAATATCTTATGGAAAAGAAAGATGCTAAACCTAGACTTATTAGATGGGTTCTCTTGCTACAAGAATTTGATTTGCATATTGTTGATAGAAAGGGAGCTGAGAACCCCGTTGCAGACAACTTGTCTAGGTTAGAAAATATTCTTGATGACCCACTGCCTATTAATGATAGCTTTCCTGATGAACAATTAAATGTTATAAGTACTTCTCGTAGTACTCCATGGTATGTTGATTATGCTAATTATATTGTTGCTAAGTTTATACCACCTAGTTTCACATACCAACAAAAGAAAAAGTTCTTCTATGATTTGAGACATTAATTTTGGGATGACCCACATCTTTATAAGGAAGGAGTAGATGGTGTTATTAGACGTTGTGTACCTGAGCATGAATAGGAACGGATCCTACGCAAGTGTCATTCCGAGTCTTATGGAGGACACCACGCTGGAGATAGAACTGCACATAAGGTATTGCAATCTGGTTTTTATTGGCCTACTCTCTTCAAGGATGCCCGTAAGTTTGTCTTGTCTTGTGATGAATGTCAAAGAATTGGTAATATTAGTAGACGTCAAGAAATGCCTATGAATTATTCACTTGTTATTGAACCGTTTGATGCTTGGGGCTTTGATTATATGGGACCTTTTCCTGCCTCTAATGGATACACACATATTCTAGTTGCTGTTGATTACGTTACTAAGTGGGTAGAAGCTATTCCAACTAGTAGTGCTGATCATAACACTTCTATTAAAATGCTTAAGGAAGTTATTTTCCCAAGGTTTGGAGTCCCTAGATATTTAATGACTGATGGTGGTTCACACTTTATTCATGGTGCTTTCCGTAAAATGCTTGCTAAATATGATGTTAATCATAGAATTGCATCTCCTTATCATCCTCGGTCTAGTGGTCAAGTAGAGTTGAGAAATAGAGAGCTCAAATTAATTTTGCAAAAGACTATTAATAGGTCTAGAAAGAATTGGTCTAAGAAACTTGATGATGCATTATGGGCTTATAGAACTGCATACAAAAATCCTATGGGTATGTCTCCGTATAAAATGGTTTATGGAAAAGCATGTCACTTACCTCTCGAACTAGAACATAAGGCATATTGGGCTATTAAAGAGCTTAACTATGATTTTAAACTTGCCGGTGAGAAGAGGTTATTTGATATTAGCTCACTTGATGAATGGAGAACCCAAGCTTATGAAAATGCCAAGTTGTTTAAAGAAAAAGTTAAAAGATGGCATGACAGAAGGATACAAAAGCGTGAGTTTAATGTAGGTGATTATGTATTGCTATACAACTCTTGTTTAAGATTTTTTGCAGGAAAACTTCTCTCTAAATGGGAAGGCCCCTATGTTATCGAGGAGGTCTATCATTCTGGTGTCATAAAAATCAACAACTTCAAAGGCACAAATCCAAAGGTGGTAAACGGTCAAAGAATCAAACATCATATCTCAGGTAATCCCATAAATATTGAAACCAATATTATCAAAACTGTAACCCCGGAGGAATACATAAGGGACACTTTCCAGAATGTTTCAGACTCCGAAAAGGGAATAGGTATGTGGTACGGTAAGTAAAACCGACTCCAAACAATTTTTAAGGCAATATTTCTCCGTTTTGGAATATTTAGAAAAATAGAAAATTAAGTAGCAGTCCGGGAAGGACACGAGGGCCCCGCGAGGGTGGAGGGCGCGCCCTACCCCCTGGGCGCGCCCCCCCACCTCGTGTGCCTTCCGGACTCCATTTTCATACAGAACACGTGTTTTTGGTCGGTAAAAATTCATTATATAATCTCCCGGGGGTTTTGACTCCCGTATCACGCAAAAATGTCCTATCTTTGTTTTGAGTTGTTTTCTGTCAGGGTTGTCAAGGCCAAGCACTATGTCGTCTCCCTCCTCCTCCAACCATGAGGGCAACGATGCTTGGCTAAAAAAGATAGAGCTGAAGAGAGAAGAACCTATGGAGATTAACAAGGATGAAGGGATCAAGAAGGCCCGTGGAGGACAAGTTCCAGCAACAGAAGACACCCTTCAACTGGATCATAATCTTATTACCCCTACAGAAATTGAAGCTTTCAAGATGATTGAGTTGGCTCGTATACAATAGTATCTCACACGTGAAAATATTTTGTTGAAGGAGCATATCATCGCACTCAAGGGCATTATCCGCAAGTTAGAAGACCTCCTACGCTCGATGTGCGACTATCCATCATCAACAACACCTCCACCTTCTTCACCAACCAAGGAGATATAATCACATGGGTATGGGCACTCCCCTTGGCAACTACCAAGCTTGGGGGAGGTGCCCCCGGTATCGTATCACCATCACTTTTATAATTACCATTTTTCCTAGTTCGATCCTATTAGTGGTATTTTGATCTAGTAGAATAAAGTTCTTAGTATGATCTGAGTTTTGCTTTATTATCCTTCTATGTAAACGAGTCCGTGAGCTATATAATAAAGATTAGTGTTGAGTCAAGGGCTTGATTATTTTTGCCATGATCCAAATGAATAAAGGAAAAGAGAAAGAAATAAAAAGAAACAAAGAGATCATGTGAGTCTTATGGAGAGTAATGATCTCACATAGAAAGAGTATGATGACTAAAAGTTATTGAGGGTTGAAAAACATAGTTTTGGTCATCGTTGCAATTAATAGGAAATAATAAAGAAAGAGAGGTCTTCACATATAAATATACTATCTTGGACATCTTTTATGATTGTGAGCACTCATTAAAATATGACATGCTAAAGAGTTGACATTGGACAAGGAAGACAACGTAATGGGTTATGTTTTTCTTACATCTGAGAATAAATTATATTGTCCTGGATCCTCCAACATGTTGAGCTTGCCTTTCTCCCTCATGCTAGCCAAATTCTCAGCGCCAAGTAGAGATACTACTTGTGCTTCCAAATACCCTTAAACCAGTTTTGCCATGAGAGTCCACCATATCTACCTATGGATTGAATAAGATCCTTCAAGTAAGTCGTCATCGGTGCAAAGCAATAAAAATTGCTCTAAATATGTATGATTAGTGTGGGAGAAATAAGCTTTATACGATCTTGTGATGTGGAAGTAATAAAAGTGACAAACTGCATAATAAAGGTTCATATCACAAGGGGTAATATAAAGTGATGTTCTTTCACATTAGGATTTTGTGCATCCAACCATAAAAGCGCATGACAACCTCTGCTTCCCTCTGCGAAGGTCCTATCTTTTACTTTTATCTCCTTAACTACAAAAGAGTCATGGTGATCTTTACCCTTCCTTTTTACACTTTACCCTTTGGCAAGCACAATATGTTGGAAAGATCCCGGTATATATGGCTAATTAGATGTGGGTTTTTATGAACTATTACTGTTGACATTACCCTTTAGGTAAAACGTTGGGAGGCAAAAACTATAAGCCCCTATCTTTCTCTGTGTCCGATTAAAACTCCATACCCATAAGTATTGCGTGAGTGTCAACAATTGTGGAAGACTATATGATAGTTGAGTATGTGGACTTGCTGAAAAGCTCTTATACATTGACTCTTTCCTATGTTATGATAAATTGCAATTGCCTCAATGACTGAGATTATAGTTTGTTAGTTTTCAATGAACTTTACGATTCATACTTGATATTGTGATTGAATTATTACTCTAGCATAAGATATCATATGACAATAATTATATAAGTTGCTGCTCTGAGAATAATCATGATGCCCTCATGTCCGTATTTTATTTTTATCGACGCCTCTACCTCTAAACATGGGGACATATTTATTGTTATAGGCTTTCGCTTGAGGACAAGCGAGGTCTAAGCTCGGGGGGAGTTGATACGTCCATTTTGCATCATGCTTTTATATCGATATTTATTGCATTATGGGCTGTTATTTCACATTATGTCACAATATTATGGCTATTCTCTCTTATTTTACAAGGTTTACATAAGGTAGGAGAATGCCGGCAGTTGGAATTCTGGGCTGGAAAAGGAGCAAATATTAGAGACCTATTCTGCACAACTCCAAAAGTCCTGAATCTCCACGGAATACCTTATAATAAATAATGAAAAATCCTCGCCAAAGATGAAGACCAGGGGGCCCACACCCTTCCCACGAGGGTGGGGGCGCCCCCCTACCTCGTGGGCCCCCTAGTGGCTCTCCGATGACCATCTTCTCCTATATGAAGTCTTTCATCGAGAAAAAAATAAGAAGCAACCTTTCGGGACGAAACTCCGCCGCCACGAGGCGGAACCTTGGCGGATCCAATCTAGAGCTCCGGCAGAGCTGTTCTGCCGGGGAAACTTCCCTCCCGGAGGGGGAAATCATCGCCATCGTCATCACCAACGCTCCTCTCATCAGGAGAGGGCAATCTCCATCAACATCTTCATCAGCACCATCTCATCTCAAAACCCTAGTTCATCTCTTGTATCCCATTCTTGTCTCCAAGTCCGGGATTGGTGCTAGTAGGTTGCTAGTAGTGTTAATTACTCCTTGTAGTTGATGCTAGTTGGTTTAATTGGTGGAAGATCATATGTTCAGATCCTATATGCATATTATTACCCCTCTGATTATGAACATGATATGCTTTGTGAGTAATTGCGTTCGTTCCTGAGGACAAGGGAGAAGTCGTGCTATGAGTAGTCATGTGAATTTGGTATTCGTTTGATATTTTGATAAGATGTATGTTGTCTAGCCTCTAGTGGTGTTATGTGAATGTTGACTGCATAACACTTCACCATTATTTGGGCCTAGAGGAAGGCATTGGGAAGTAATAAGTAGATGGTGGGTTGCTAGAGTGACAGAAGCTTAAACCCTAGTTTATGTGTTGCTTCGTAAGGGGCTGATTTGGATCCATATATTTCATGCTATGGTTAGGTTTACCTTAATACTTTTGTTGTAGTTGTGGATGCTTGCAATAGAGGTTAATCATAAGTGGGATGCTTGTTCAAGTAAGAACAGCACCAAAGCACCAGTCCACCCACATATCAAATTAACAAAGTATCGAACGTGAATCATATGAACGTGATGAAAACTAGCTTGACGATATTCCCGTGTGTCCTTGGGAGCGCTTTTCCTATTATAAGAGTTTGTTCCGGCTTGTCCTTTGCTACAAAAGTATTGGGCCACCTTGCTGCACTTCATTTACTTTTGTTACTTGTTGCTCGTTACAATTTATCCTATCACAAAACTATCTGTTACCACTTATTTCAGTACTTGCAGAGAATACCTTGCTGAAAACCGCTTATCATTTCCTTCTGCTCCTCGTTGGGTTTGACACTCTTACTTATCGAAAGGACTATGATAGATCCCCTATACTTGTGGGTCATCAATGAGCATGACTCTAGATCTAAGACCCTGACTTTCGAGGTGGTTAAAATCAAGAGCCCTTATCATGCTCTGTTTGGGCGGCCGGCTTATGCTAAGTTCATGGCGAGGCCTTGTTATGTTTACTTGCAGCTTAAGATGCCAGGTTACAAGGGTACCATCACAGTGCATGGGAGTCGCAAGGTGGCCTTGGAGTGTGAAGAAGGCGATGTTGCTTACGCTGAGTCTGTCTATGCAATGAAGGAGCTGAAATTTCACAAGGATAACGTTGACCCGACGGACATGATGTCTTTGAAAAAGCCAACCACACAGCATGATCCCTTGCTAAAGTTTAAGTCGGCAAATGACACTAAAATGGTTGATTTTGTTCCTGGCGACTCATCTAAGCAGTTTAGCATTAGTGCTCATCTGGATCCGAAATAGGAAAGCGCGCTCATCAAGTTCATCCGTGAGAACCGAGACATCTTTGCATGGAGGCCTTCAGACATGCCAGGTGTACCAAGGGAACTCGCTGAGCATACTCTTAATATTGATCCGAAGTTTAAGCCGTTCAAGCAATTCCTCCGTCGTTTTAACGAGGAGAGGCGGAAGGCCATTGGTGAAGAAGTGGCCCAGCTCTTGGCGGTCGGGTTTATCATTGAAGTTTTTCATCCTGAGTGGTTGACTAACCCGGTATTGGTGCTTAAGAAGAACGGCACTTGGCGAATGTGTGTGGATTACACGGACTTAAACAAGGCTTGTCCGGCTGATCCGTTTGCTCTCCCTCGTATTGATCAAATCATTGATGCTACGGCGGGTTGTGAGTGTTTGAGTTTTTTTGGATGCTTATTCTGGTTATCATCAGATCAAGATGGCAGTTAAGAACCAGGAGAAGACAGCTTTCATTACTCCGTTCGGAGCCTTCTGCTATGTGTCCATGCCTTTTGGGCTCAAGAGTGCCCAAGCGACTTACTAGCGTTGTGTGCAAAATTGCCTTCACAATCAGATTGGGCATAATGTTCATGCTTATGTAGATGACATTGTGGTGAAATCCAGGAAGAAGGAGACCCTGATTGATGATTTGAAGGAGAGTTTGACAATCTCCGGGTCTATAAAATGATGCTTAACCCGGCCAAATGTGTTTTTGGTGTACCGGCGGGTAAGCTTTTGGGTTTTTTGGTTTCAGACCGAGGTATTGAAGCTAACCCGGAGAAAATCAAGGCTATTACTTCCCTGGCTAAGTAAAAGTGTGTTAATGACGTCCAACCCTTGGCGGGTCGGATAGCGGTTTGAGCCGATTCATAAGCCGCCTAGGAGAAAAGGCTATTCCTCTGTATCAGATGATGAAGAAGACAGATGATTTCATTTGGAGTGATGCGGCTAATGAGGCATTTGGGGCGCTTAAGAAGTAACTAGCTGAGCCGCCGGTTCTTCCTGCCCCTATTGATAAGGAGCCTTTGTTGTTATATGTGGCTGCCAATGGTCGGGCTGTCAGTGTGGCCATTGTGGTGGAAAGGAAAGAGGCAGGCAAAGAGTATCCGGTTCAACGGCTGGTTTACTACATCAGCGAGGTACTTATTGAGTCCAAGCTGAGGTATCCGCATTGGCAGAAGCTTGTGTATGGGGTTTTCATGGCCAGCCGAAAACTCAAGCAATATTTTCTGGGTCATCCCATTACTATGGTTAGCTCTACTCCTTTGGGGGATATCATCCAAAATAGAGAAGCCGCCGGTCGGGTAGCCTAGTGGGCCATTGAGCTTGGACCCCACGGTTTAAAGTATATGCCTCATACGGCCATCAAGTCACAAGCACTCATGGATTTTATCAATGATTGGACAGAGTTGCAGATGCCTGAGGAAAAGCTGGATAACACATATTGGACTATTCACTTTGATGGATCCAGGCAGTTGGGAGGCTTGGGGGCTGGAGTTGTCTTGACTTCCCCATGAGGTGATAAATTTTCGTATGTTCTCCGGTTAATGTTCCCTTGTACTAACAATGCAGCTGAGTATGAGGCCTTGCTCCGCGATCTTCGGATGCCTAAGGAGATGAACTTAAGCCTGGTGAGGTGCTTCGGTGACTCAGATCTGGTAGCCCGGTAGGTTTCTGGCACTTGGGATTCTAAGGATCCACTCATGCCGGCTTATCGTCGAGAGGTTGATGCCATTGCGGGGCACTTCAAGGGTTACCAAGTTGAGCATATTGATCGCAGGAAGAATGAGGCAGCTGACACTTTAAGCCAGTTAGGGTCTCAGCGTAAGCCGGTGCCACCTAACATGTTCCTGGATATTCTGCTTAACCCTTTGGTCAAATTACCTATAGAGTAGGATCTTGCTGTTTCTGACCCAGAAGTACAATTGGTGGCAGCTCTTCATGCCATTCCTGATTGGACAGTTCCGTATTTGGCTTACATGACCCGGGGTGAGTTGCCTGAGGACGAGATTTTGGCCAGGAAGATAACCCGGCGGTCTAAGTCATGACGATTATCAATGGGGAGTTACACCATCGCAGTTTCACAGGGGTGTTTCAACGTTGCGTCTCTCCGGAAGAAGGTTGTGAGATTTTGTGATATTCATGAAGGAGATTGTGGTCATCATGTAGGCTCTAAATCTCTCGTAGCCAAGGCTTTTCGTTGTGGGTTTTATTGGTTGACGGCTCATGCTGATGCGGAGGATTTGGTCAGCAGATGTGATGGTTTCAGAATTTTCATGTCGAGTCATTTGGCTCAAGAGTAGAGATCCAATTACTTCCGTCGACCGAATATGATTTTTCAAAGGTCCAAGATGGCCACCTTTTTCGTGGCTTGACAATTTCTAAAGTTGAAGCACCTAGCGGTTCGAAGATCTGGCAAAGCAACGGTGGTTCCAATTCATTAAAGGTGATCTTCCATTTTGGCTAAACCTTGAAAAGGCATTTCCCTACTTTATGTTTTGGATGATGATGACAACCCTTTGTGGTCTAATCGTGTGCTATATGTTTCAGGTTCTCGATGCTTAGGCTTACATCGGATTGCTATTGCCTCTCGAAGGAAAAGATCGAAGACGTGTCCTCTACGCTTTTATTTTCTTTGGTCGTAGAGTACCCGTACTATCAAGAGGGAATCCTCATTAGGAAGCTCTGGGGGAATCAGTTCACGTACACTTTTCTCACCCTCTCTTTGCCTTCCTCAGGTGTGTGTGAGAGAGAGAGTTTTCCTTGCCTCTTCCCCTCTTTCCTGCTCACTGTTTCTGCCCAGCGGTTGTACCGCTCTCTGGAGCGGTTGTACCGCTGGGTCTTGTCGCTCACCAGCTTTGCTCGAGCGGTTGTACCGCTGCCTCCGGGCGGTGGTACCGCCACCATGCTCTGCAACAGCTGGGGCGGTGGTTCCGTCCATGCACCGCTCAAGTACCGCTCTCGCTTCTGGTTTGATGCGGTTCTTGGGCGGTAGTGGCCCGGTTGGTCCGGTCGTTCCACGATGACCGGTACCACCGGTGGTCCGAGCGGTTCTTCCGCTCAGAACTTAGCCGCCCAAGAGCTCAAGGCCATGCGGTTGTTCCGGCCAGGCACCGCCCAAGTACCGGTCAAGCTCCTGTTTTGATGCGGTGGTTGTGCGGTAGCCAGGCGGTTAGTCCGGTTATTTTTCTTAGCCGGTACTACCGCCCGCCTGTCCGGTTGTACCGCTTGGTAGGGTTCTGCAGTTACACCGTGAGTCCCGGTTGTACCGGGACGAGGACCGGTTGTACCGCTGCAGTGCAAAAAACGCAGTAACGGTTGGAAATGTGGGTGACTATTTAAGGGAGCTTCTCCCACCTACCACTCCTACCTTTGACCTCTCTCACTCCACCATTAATGCCCTTCAAGCTCTCTTGCCCGATCTCTCTCTCTAGCCACTCAAACTTGTTGATTTGCTAGGGATTGAAGGAGGAGACCTAGATCTACACTTCCACCAAAGGATATTTGCTTCCCCCATACTTTCTTGTGTGGATTTTGTTACTCTTGGGTGTTTGAGCACCCTAGACGGTTGAGGTCACCTCGGAGCCATATTCCATTGTGGTGAAGCTTCGTGGTTTTGTTGGGAGCCTCCAATTAAGTTGTGGAGAGAGCCCCAACCTTGTTTGTAAAGGTTCGGTCGCCGCCTTCAAGGGCACCAATAGTGGAATCACGGCATCTCGCATTGTGTGAGGGCGTGAGGAGAATACGGTGGCCCTAGTGGCTTCTTGGGGAGCATTGTGCCTCCACACCGCTCCAACGGAGACGTACTTCCTCTCAAAGGGAAGGAACTTCGGCAACACATCCTCGTCTCCACCGTCTCCACTCTTGGTTATCTCGTGCCTTTATTTGAGCAAGCTTACTTGTTTCATATCTCTTGCTTGCTTGTGTACCTATCCTCGTTGCATCATATAGGTTGCTCACCTAGTTGCATATCTAGACAACCTACTTTGATGCAAAGTTTAAATTGTTAAAGAAAAGCTAAAAATTGTTAGTTGCCTATTCACCCCCCCCCCTCTAGTCAACCATATCGATCCTTTCAATTGGTATCAGAGCCTCGTCTCTTTATTAAGGACTTTACCGTCCAAAGAGTATGGTTGATACCGTAGACGGTGTGGAGGAACACTCCGGTGTGAATCCGATCTCGTCTACGGGAGATGGGGGAACTTCGGTCTCTCGTGAGGAGTTCAATGTGGCCTTGGAGACATTGAAAACCTCCATGACGACCGAAGTCGAAAGCATGTTTACTAAATTTCTTGAGGGGCTTAAACTATCCACCGCACCGTTGAAAGTGGGTGATCCCGCCAACAAGGTGACGGATGCTATCCCCGACAAGGGGGAAGCTAGTAGTGAAAAGGCTCCTTCTTCTAGTGGCAAGAATGGCACCGGCATCTTTGCCCATGTGGAACCACCACTTGTTTATGGTGGACCGGTTCCTTCCACTCATTTGAATCATGCCGGTCCTCCCCCTAAGATTGTGAAAAATGAGGATTTTGATTCTTGGGTTTACCGCTTTAAACGTCATTTAAATCATGTGAACACTAACCTTTGGAGAATCATTGAAGAAGGTTTCTATCCACATGATCCAAGCAACTTCACTCCTCGAGAAGCCGCGGACAATCAATTCAATGAGAATGCTCTCTTCATCATTCAAGATGCAATTCCACCCGAAGACCTACCTCATCTTCGTCCTTTCGCCTTGGCCAAAGATGCATGGCATTGTGTCGTGTCTCTCTACCGGGGAAGCGCAAGCATTCAACGCTCCAACTATGAAGTGGTACAAGATGAGGCCGATGAGTTTGCAATGAAGGAAGATGAAGAACCTCGTGAGCTCTATCGGAGAGTAACCAAACTCGCGGTCTCACTACGAGATCACGGGAGCAAGGACACGGATGACAATTGGATCAAGCGCAAATTCCTCAAGGCAATGATGCCCTATCACAAGGCCATGTCCTCCGTCATTCGTCAAAGACCGGACTTCCACACTTTGACCTCAAGCGAAGTGTTGGATGAGTTTGTGGCCATGAACATTTTGGACAAGACCGCCGACAATGCGGTGCTCCGTTCTCAACGGGCAAAGAAGCCTAACCTTGCATTGAAGGCCAAGCTCATCGTGGAAGACGAAGAAGAGGAAGAAGAGGAGAGCAACCCCGAAGATACGAAGTATGCATATCATGAACACATGGCACTTGCTTCAAGGCAATTTTGGAGCAAGAAAAACTCGAGGCCAAACTTTAGCAAAAACAACTCGAGTGGTACAAGGGGCAAGCAACGTGTAAGGACTTGCTACAATTGCGGCAACGTGAGTCATTTCGTTGCGGAATGCCCGTATGAGAAGAGGGAAGACAATGGTGGCAAGCTCATCCGAAAGGACAAGGCCAAGTCGTTCCCCAACAAGAACAACTTCTCCAAGAAGACTCCTCCCAAGGCTTTGGTTGTGCAAGAAGAGTACAATGAGGATGATGACGATGATGAAGATGATGAGTCGGTTGCCATGGCCTCCGTTGCCATTGCAACAACGTCACGGGTGTCTCTCTTTGACTCACCCAACGAGAGCATCACCGCCAAGTGCCTCATGGCTAAAGCCACCAACAAGGTAACCTCCAACATCAAAACTACCATCATTAATCATCCTTCCCCGACGGATTGCATTAATGAACTTGAGGGAGCTAATGTGGAGGCTAACGAGTTTGAGGCCTTTATGGGCAAACTCAAGGGAAAATCCAAGAAGCACTTTGTTGCTCTCTTGGAACAACTTGGTGAAGCCAATGACATGATCGAGGCTCACGAGGACACCATCTCTAAGATGGAAGGGCATAGTCGTGACTATGCCGATGAGATCTCGGATCTTTCCAATGCTCTTGAGGAAGAGCGTGGTCTTCGTTTGGCTCTTGAGGAGTCACACAACGTTGATCATGCTAAGTTAAAGAAAGATTATGATCATGTCCTCATTGTTTCTCGTGTGCTAAATTCCGAGAAGGCCAAACTCGGGGTTGATCTTGCTAGACTCAAAGAGGAGTTTGATATACTTGACAAGGCCCACAAGGCCTTGAAGGGTATTCACGCTAGTCTCAAGGAGTCTCATGATCAACTCCAAGTGAAGCTAACTAAGGAGAAAGCAACTTTTCCTCATATGGTTTTAATTGATAATGCAAATGCTACTAACCCGTGTTGTGAGCATATACATCTTGTTGAGGAAAATGCTAAGTTGAAGGAGCAACTTGAGAGAGGTCTTGCGACTTGCATACAAGGCAAGAAGAACCTCAACGATCTCTTGATCAACCAAAAGGGAGTTGTGGCCAAGGAAGGGGTTGGGTACGTGCCCGACTCCAAGAACAAGAAGAAGAATGACAAGACCAAACGACCTCCTCCTCTCATGCAAACCTTTGTGAGGGAGGGAGAGAGTGCCCCCGAGGAGAAGAAGAAGAACAATGTCAAGAAGGGCAATGTCACCCCTCCCAACAAAGCCGGCGATTTTAATCCTTCTTATGTGTTATGCCGTGCTAGTGATGGGCATGTTTATGCCAAATTTGTTGGTTCTCTTCATGAATACATTGAATGGTCTATTTGGGTTCCTAAGACCCTTGTTACTAACATCAAAGGACCCATTACAAAATGGGTACCTAAAACCAAGCATTGATCTCTTGTAGGTGTTTGCTTCCGGTGGTGGATCATGGTTGCTCGATAGCGGAGCTACAAATCATATGACCGGAAGCAAGGACTTGGTGGTGGACGTGCACAAGGTTCCATCTATGCCCACCAATGTCGAGTGGGGTGACGCCTCATCTTCTAAGGTATTGGGACTTGGCAAGGTGGTCATCTCTCATGATCTCACGATCGAGAAGGTCATGCTTGTTGAGTCCCTTGCATACAATTTACTTTCCGTTCGTCAACTTGCAATCATGGGCTTTGCCACTTTCTTTGATATCGATACCGTGGCCCTCTTGTGGAGCAAGACTCTTAAAGTAGCCTTTGTTGGGCATGTCGAGAACGGTCTATATGTGATTAACTTTTCGGAGCGACCCACTAAGACCGCGACATGCCTAATGGCTAAAGTTGATGTGGGATGGCTTTGGCATCGCCGTTTAGCCCATGTCAATATGAGATCTTTGCAAAGTCTCCTCAAGGGGGACCATGTCCGTGGACTAACGAATGTTAGTTTTGCTAAAGATCGTGCTTGCAGTGCCTGTATCGAAGGAAAGCTACATGAGAAGGCTCACCCTCCCACGACTATCATTTATTCAAAGAGGCCTTTGGAGCTCCTTCACATGGATCTCTTTGGGCCTCCATCCTTCGATAGTCTTGGAGGTAGGAAGTATTGCTTGGTGATTGTGGATGACTACTCAAGGTACACGTGGGTGTATTTCTTCAAGAGGAAGAGCGAGACCCAACAAACCGTCATTGACTTTGCAAATGAAGCACAACGTCAACACAATGCAAAGATCTTGACAATAAGAAGTGACAACGGCACCGAGTTCAAGAACTACACCTTGGATGAATTTCTTAGTGATGAGGGAATCAAGCATCAATATTCCGCACCATACACCCCTCAACAAAACGGTGTTGCGGAGAGGAAGAACCGGACGTTGATGGATGCGGCAAGGACCATGATGGCGGAGTTCAAGTCTCCGTACAACTTTTGGGCCGAAGCCATCAACACCGCGTGTCATGCATCCAATCGGCTCTACCTCCGCAAGGGCTTGAACAAGACTCCATATGAGATACTCACCGGTAACAAGCCCAACCTCAAGTACTTCCGGGTATTCGGGTGTAAGTGTTTCATTCTCAAGAAAGGTGTTCGGTTGTCTAAATTTGAGGCTAGAGCTCATGAGGGCATATTTGTTGGTTATGCTACAAACTCTCATGCTTACCGTGTCCTCAATAAATCCACGGGACTTATTGAGGAGACGTGTAACGTGGAGTTTGATGAGAATAACGGCTCCCAAGTGGAGCAAAGTGGCACTTGTGATGTAGGTGATGAAATTCCTCCTCAAGCCATAAGAAGAATGGGTGTTGGTTTTATCCTACCCATTGAGGAACCCCTTGTGGCCGAAGGAGAAGGACAATGCTCCACTCAAGTGGAGCCATCACCAACCCAAGGCCCACACGCTTCCGAAGAACAAAGTGAAGGCCCTCAACCTCATGAACAAGACCAAGGGCAAGATCATACTCAAGACGGTGTTGACACACCAAGTGATGCCCAAGGTCAAGTTCTCTCCCCCGAGCAAGTTCAAGATCAAGAACAAGTTCATGACGGCGCTCAAGATGATCAAGTAACCGCTCCTCAACTCACCACCGAGGAGGAATTAGAGCGTCGTGCCGCCAAGATTGCATCCAAGCTCTCCACCAAGGATCATCTCATGACGAATGTGCTTGGAAGCTTAAGAAAGGGGGTAAGCACTCGTAGACAATTAGCAAATTATTGTGAGCATCACGCGTTTGTCTCTTGTGTGGAACCCCACAAGGTCTATGAGGCGCTAGAAGATCCGGATTGGCTCAATGCCATGCACGAAGAACTCAACAACTTCGAGCGCAACAAAGTGTGGAGATTGGTGCCAAGGCCAACGGGGAACCACAATGTCATTGGAACCAAGTGGATATTCAAGAACAAGCAAGATGCCCATGGGATTATCATTCGCAACAAGGCTCGTTTGGTAGCACAAGGCTACTCCCAAGTCGAGGGTATCGACTACGGTGAAACCTTTGCTCCCGTTGCTCGTCTTGAATCCATTCGCATGTTGATTGCATATGCTTCTCATCATAACTTTAAGTTACAACAAATGGATGTGAAGAGTGCTTTTCTTAATGGTCCCATTAATGAATTGGTTTACGTCAAGCAACCCCCCGGGTTCGAGGATCCCTACTTTCCCGATCATGTGTATCAACTCGATAAGGCGCTCTATGGCCTTAAACAAGCCCCACGTGCGTGGTATGACCACCTTACCGAGTTGTTACAAGACCGTGGTTTTGAAGTTGGGCTAATCGACCCCACTCTTTTTACTAAGAAGGTCAAAGGGGAGTTGTTTGTGTGCCAATTATATGTTGATGATATTATCTTTGGTTCTCCTAACAAAGCTTTCAATGAGGAATTTGCCGCTCTCATGACCTCAAAGTTCGAGATGTCCTCCATGGGAGAGTTGAAGTTCTTTCTAGGGTTCGAAGTGAAGCAAAGAAGAGAAGGAACCTTCATCAATCAATCCAAATACACTCAAGACATGCTCAAGAGATTCAAGCTAAGTGACGTCAAGCCGGCTTCCACTCCAATGCCCACCAAGTGCCAACTTGACTTAGATCCCAATGGTAAAGTGGTGGATCAAAAGGTATATCGTTCCATGATTGGATCCTTGCTTTACCTTTGTGCATCTAGACCGGACATCATGTTGAGTGTGGGAATTTGTGCATGGTTTCAAGCCGCACCTAAGGAAAGTCACTATGTGGCGGTCAAACGAATCTTTCGATATTTGGCTCATACCCCAAACTTTGGCCTATGGTACCCAAGAGGATCAAACTTCAAGCTTGTAGGGTACTCGGATTCCGATTGGGCGGGAGACAAAGTGGATAGGAAGTCCACTTCCGGAGGGTGCCAATTCCTTGGTTGCTCTTTGGTAAGTTGGTCTTCCAAAAAGCAAAGTTGTGTGTCTCTCTCGTCCACTGAGGCGGAGTATGTTGCCGCCGGTAGTTGTTGTGCTCAACTCCTATGGATGAGGCAAACTTTAAAGGATTACGGTGTCACTTGTGACAAAGTGCCTCTTTGGTGTGACAATGAAAGTGCCATCAAGATCTCTCTCAATCCGGTGCAACATTTCAAGACGAAGCATATTGAGATCCGGTATCACTTCATCCGGGATCACATTAGACGAGGAGAGATCGAGCTCAACTATGTCAACACTCATGACAACCTTGCAGATATTTTCACGAAGCCCTTGGATGAATCAAGATTTCACGAGTTAAGGCATGAGCTAAATATCATTGATTCGAGCAATGTGGCTTGAACCCTTGCACACCCTACCACGCTCAATTTGTTGTCTAGTTTAGGTGTAGGCATGGACATAGGGGGAGTGTTGTTCTCTCAATGAACTCTCCCTCCCCCCATTATGCATAAATTGATCGTGTCTTTCACATTAGCCATATTTGATGGTACTTGTGTTTCAAAGACGAGTTTTGGTCATGGACCCAAGGATAATTCTTCGCGGTGCCATACCAATTGACTCAAACATAGGTGGCCTCGGCCACCGTCCTCTCTTCGGGAGGTTGGAGTTAGTCTTGTTGTTCTCATGTTGTTTTTCTCTCTTTCTGTCTTTGCTCTTTGTGTTAGATTCTCCTAGAGTGTTGTTTCTCTCTTGTTGTGTGCCCCTTCTTCCTCCCTTCGGATTGCACTCATTTGATCTTGGCTTGGGCGTAGGTGGTCGGGCGGTACAACCGGTATCATAGGCGGTTCTACCGCTGGTACCGGGTTGTGCCGTCCCAAGGGTCTCCGTTCGGTGCTTGGGCGGTCTCACCGCACAAACCCACAGTAACCCACGTCTGGTACTACCGGTTGATGCCATGCGGTACTACCGCTGCCTCCTAGGCACCGGAAGTACCACCTCCATCCACCGGTCTGTACCAGACGAGCGGTACAACCGCTCCCCTAAGTGGTTCTACCGGGGCGTGTGTACGGGCCTATATATACCCGACGGGGCTGAAGGGTTGTCTTTTTCCCTTCGTCCTCATTCCTCTTCTCTTGCCCTAGCCGCCGGCCATCTTTACCCTTGCCCCGGAGTGCGTCTCGCACTTCGGATCCTTGGCTCCCCATGGATTCTCTCCGTGGAGGCCTCCCGATCTCTTCTCATGGATGGTCGTAATGCCTCGTGTTCTTTACTTCTAGTTCTTTCTAGGGTTCTTCCTTGTTTAGGGCATTACTCAAAGTTCCGCGTTTAGTGTTCGATCTTTGGTTTTGAAGAGATCCTTGTTAGCCTCCTGTCTTGTTTACAGCACTTAGAATTTGGAATATTACTTGTGTGATTCGTATGCCTCGGTTAGATTTATCTTCCCTGGTAGTGCCACTGTTAGCGGTTCTACCGCCCCTGCGGGCGGTACAACCGCTGGAGCGGTACTACCGGCGGAAGATCCGGTATAACCGGAGCACACCAACCACAAAGCACTGTTCTATCTTCTCTGTTGTTGCAACTTGTTCCTTTTCTGCTAGTGGGTGCAATCCTCTCATCCTTGTTGGGTTTTTGCGTGTTCTTTTCGTGTGTGTGTGTGTGTGTTCAGGTGGCTCTAGTTCTCGCTCTGCTCCTCGCAAGACCAAGAAGAGGGCACGAAGGACCTTGCGCCCGGTTGTGTCTAATGATGAAGAAGAAGTTGTGATTCCCACCAAGCCCACTCGCCGTGAAAAGTCTGCAGCTGCTAAGCAACGTGTGGTTATGTCGTTGCATCGTTGGAAAGCCAAGGCTTGGGAAGCCTTCCGATCAAAGAATCCGTATGAGGTTCCTATTGCTCCCCAGTGGACCACTGTTCAGTTCCGGAATGAGATGCAAGTGCGGATTGTTCATGAACTCTTTGAGCACAACAAGAACAGATATGCCAAGCAGTGGACAATTGATTTTGACCATTGGAGAAACAACATGGAGTATTTTGGTGAGGCGCTAGCTCTCTGCGAGGAGTTTGATCTTGTCAAGATCATGTCAGTCAACTGTGACTTTGATGTTCAACTCATCCATCAGTTCTATGCCACGGTTCATTTTGGGGAAGATGATGTGCGCACTCTCACCTTCATGTGTCGCGATGAATTGTTTCACGTTCCCTGGAGGGCTTTCTGCAATGCTATTGGGTACGAGGATACCGGTCTGGAAGGAAGGGGTGGCATTCGCCCTCATGATTTTCCTGAGTCCATGCTAAGGAGAAGCTTGCCCCTCTGTACATTCGGGGCCGTGGGATTATTGGAGAATCCAAGGATTTGGAGAAGGTCTATGACATCATGCACCGAGTGTTCCGCAATGTGCTCTTGCCCAAGGTGGGCAATCAAGATGAGATTCATGGCTATCTGGTTGATTTGATGGTTGCTATGAAGACCATGGTGGGGACAGGGGCAATGTTTGATGTGTCAAATTGGCTGTGGCATGAGATGTACAACATGGTCATCTACCGTAAAGTCCCAATCTATGCTCCGTTTGTCATGTGCTTTCTGAACTCTGTGTGGGCTGTTCGTCGTCCTGGAGAGCTCCTCACTTCTCCAGACAACCTCACTGTTCATGAGGTCAAGCTCCTTAAGAAGAAGAAGCATGCCGAGCCTCGCTTCCCTGAACATGCTCCTGAGGATGTCTATGCTACTTCTGACGATGAGGACTTTGAGCTGGAGCCAGGGGCCAAGCCTTCGTGGGTGGCCAAACTTACTGCCAAGGTGAAGAAGACCTTTTGTCTCCAGGCTGACATCCAGAAGAAGATGTATGAGGCACATGTCAATGAGAAGCTTGCACGGCGTCGCCAAATTGCAATGATGAAGCACCTCAACATGCAGGTTCAGAGTGGCTCTGAGAAGAGCATCACCCTAGAGGAGCGTTGGATCTCTACCCATAGCACCTGGACTGATGATGAAGCCCCTCCCCAGCCATCATCCTCGTTTGCAGCAGCTGACAATGCCATGGAAGAATCTGATCACGACGACGATGACGACTCTGATGATGAAGATCCAGATGCGACCGAGGAGTCAGAGGAGGACGCCTGAGCTTTGGGTCGCTAGCTTCGCTCTTTTCCTTTTTGGTGTCTTGATGCCAAAGGGGGAGAGGGTTCTATAGGTCTCGGGGATTTGCTTGGGTTTTTCTCTTGTTCTCGTGTTTTGTGTTTGTTTGTGGACTTGTTTCGTTCCGTGCTGTGTGTGAGACTTGTTACTCTGTTTACCTTTCCGTTCGTAGGTCTTTATCGTTATTATTGCCTCTAAGTATTATATTGTCTATCCTTTTGAGCTCAGAGTGATGAGTCTATAAAATCTAGGGGGAGTCTAGTCCTGAAAGTGTGCCCATGCTTTCTAACAGCTAGTACTTGTTGGGGCACACATTCAGGGGGAGTTCCGTCTAGATTTCATTGACTTATCTCTTGCAAATCGTGTTGTTGTCATCATCCACCAAAAAGGGGGAGATTGAAAGGGCATTTCCCTACTTTATGTTTTGGATGATGATGAAAACCCTTTGTGGTCTAATTGTGTGCTATATGTTTCAGGTTCTCGATGCTTAGGCTTACATCGGATTGCTATTGCCTCTCGAAGGAAAAGATCGAAGACGTGTCCTCTATGCTTTTATTTTCTTTGGTCGTAGAGTACCCGTACTATCAAGAGGGAATCCTCATTAGGAAGCTCTGGGGGAATCAGTTCACGTACACTTTTCTCACCCTCTCTTTGCCTTCCTCAGATGTGTGTGAGAGAGAGAGGGAACGTTTGGTTCCTGGGCAAAAACAGTTATAGCCTTGTCGAGCCAGGATAAGCATTTGGTAGAGCTGGCTTTTGAGGGCCAACTAGCCTCACCGGGCCAGAAAATTCTAGCCCGCCAGGGAGAGCCGAATTGGCTCGCCTTCAACGGAGAACTCTCACGCGAAGATAAAAACGAAGTGAACTCCTCCAATCTTTTCCCCATCTACTAATACTAAAGCTGGATGGTCGCACCAGATTTCTCCAATCAATAAATGAATTTGCAATTATTTCTACGAACAGATTTCTCTCCCTAATATGATCTTTTCCCCAACGTTAATCTCAGATTTCTACACCACAAAGAAAATCTCAGATTTCTGCAACTATACTACCGTCCCTACCGGCAGCCGTTCTCCGGCCGTTTCTCCGATGCGTGCGACATGTATTATGCATAGAAGCTAGCTAGCTCGGTTGATGCCCATCCAAACAGCTAGCTAAGGCAAGCATGGCAAGGCTATAAGGGCTAGCTGAGCTATAGCCTAGCTGAGCAAAGAACCAAACGAACCCAGAGTTTTCCATGCCTCTTCCCCTCTTTCCTGCTCACTGTTTCTGCCCAGCGGTTGTACCGCTGGGTCATGTCACTCACCAGCTTTGCTCGAGCGGTTGTACCGCTGCCTCCGAGCGGTGGTACCGCCACCATGCTCTGCAACAATTGGGCGGTGGTTCTGTCCATGCACCGCTCAAGTACCGCTCTCGCTTCTGGTTTGATGCGGTTCTTGGGCGGTAGTGGCCCGGTTGGTCCGGTCGTTTCACGATGACCGGTACCACCGGTGATCCGAGCGGTTCTTCCGCTCAGAACTTAGCCGCCCAAGAGCTCAAGGCCATGCGGTTGTTCCGGCCAGGCACCGCCCAAGTACCGGTCAAGCTCCTGTTTTGATGCGGTGGTTGTGCGGTAGCCAGGCGGTTAGTCCGGTTATTTTTCTTAGCCGGTACTACCGCCCGGCTGTCCGGTTGTACCGCTTGGTACGGTTCTGTAGTTACACCGTGAGTCCCGGTTGTACCGGGACAAGGACCGGTTGTGCCGCTGCAGTGCAAAAAACGCAGTAACGGTTGGAAATGTGGGTGACTATTTAAGGGAGCTTCTCCCACCTACCACTCCTACCTTTGACCTCTCTCACTCCACCATTAATGCCCTTCAAGCTCTCTTGCCCGATCTCTCTCTAGCCACTCAAACTTGTTGATTTGCTAGGGATTGAAGGAGGAGACCTAGATCTACACTTCCACCAAAGGATATTTGCTTCCCCCATACTTTCTTGTGTGGATTTTGTTACTCTTGGGTGTTTGAGCACCCTAGACAGTTGAGGTCACCTCGAAGCCATATTCCATCGTGGTGAAGCTTCGTGGTTTTGTTGGGAGCCTCCAATTAAGTTGTGGAGAGAGCCCCAACCTTGTTTGTAAAGGTTCGGTCGCCGCCTTCAAGGGCACCAATAGTGGAATCACGGCATCTCGCATTGTGTGAGGGCGTGAGGAGAATACGGTGGCCCTAGTGGCTTCTTGGGGAGCATTGTGCCTCCACACCGCTCCAACGGAGACGTACTTCCTCTCAAAGGGAAGGAACTTCGGCAACACATCCTCGTCTCCACCGTCTCCACTCTTGGTTATCTCGTGCCTTTATTTGAGCAAGCTTACTTGTTTCATATCTCTTGCTTGTTTGTGTACCTATCCTCGTTGCATCATATAGGTTGCTCACCTAGTTGCATATCTAGACAACCTACTTTGATGCAAATTGTAAATTGTTAAAGAAAAGCTAAAAATTGTTAGTTGCCTATTCACCCCCCCCCTCTAGTCAACCATATCGATCCTTTCAGCTTTCCCCACAGCATTATAAGGGATAATGGCACTAATCTCTCTAAGGGTGCTATGAAAGAATTTTGTCAACGAGAGCACATTCGACTTGATGTTTCCTCCATGGCTCGCCCCCAGTCCAATGGTCAAGTGGAACGAGCTAATCAAGAGATTCTGCAAGGCATCAAACCCCGGCTTATGGTTCCTTTGCAAAGAACACCGGGTTGTTAGGTGGAGGAGTTACCTTCAGTATTATGGAGTATCAATACAACCCCCAATAGATCTATGGGTTGCACACCTTTCTTCTTGCTTTATGGAGCAGAGGCGGTTCTCCCTAGTGACATCTGTCACGATTCGCCTCGTGTGGTAGCTTATGTTGAAGCTGATAATGAAAGGGCACATCAAGATGCACTTGACCTGTTGGATGAGGAGCGCGACCTCGCAGCGGCTCGTTCAGCGATTTATCAACAACACCTGCATCGTTATCACAGCCACCGGGTCAAAATCAGAACCTTTCAAGAAGGCAATTTGGTGCTCCGGCTTATCCAGGATCAAACTGATATGCATATAGTATCCCCACCTTGGGAAGGACCTTTTGTGGTCAGCAAGAATCTGCATAATGGGTCATACTATCTTATCAACGTTCGAGACCACAAGGACTCACGCACATCGGAGGAGGAGACCCGTCAGCCGTGGAATATTGCTCATCTTCGGCCCTACTATACTTGAGCCACCGGCTCTCATGATGTACATGGTTTGATGATGTATATATTATAAACAGTATAATAAAGTCGGCATCCCTGATAATTCAGGGCCTCTGTCGTTTCACTTCTTTGAAGCTGAGTCTTTATCATCGTCTTACATGTTCACTTAAGAGGCTTGACGCCCAAATTATAGGGCCAAAGAGAGTTGGATGCACAGCACAGCTCAAACATAGGTTCCCGACAAGCACAACTCATAAGTATGTCACTTGGGGGCTTCCTGTTCAAACATAGGTGTATTCACCAAAAAGAACATAGCATTACTACCCTCTTGACCAGGTTATCTTGTTCAAACATAGGTGTATTCACCAAAGAGAACATAACCTTTCCGGGTCATCCTATCTGTATACCAGCTGCTTCTTCATCAGGTAATCCTAATTGCCCGACGAACTCTTAACAATCAGTCTTTTATGGTGTATTCACCAAAGATCCTGAGCTTGTTAAGGTTAAAACGCCGGTTTATCATGTGAGAGCACGTCTTACAGATAGTCAGGATAGATCCAGGCTCATAAGTCGCCTTCCTTGAAAACTTGGATAAATCGGCATGTGATGCATGACGCTACTCCGACCCTGTGTACCTCTGATAAGTCTATCTTTAAATAAGACCTCCACTTATCTAGGTTCAAATGTCGATTGGGTCATGTGAGAGCTGGCTCATGGAAAGCGCATACCTTCCAGTGGCCATCAGGCTAGTTTCATTGAAGAAGAACCTTTGGCTTGGCGGCCTGCAAAAGCCTCGGATTTTTTGATTTTCTTATTTTTTTGGCCTTTTATAATCTATTTTTTCTTGCTGTATGGTTTTTACAAATCGGGCCAAACTGCCCTATTTATGGCTCATATTTGAAGCATCTTCGGGTCTTTGCAACCTGTCAGGATGGCACACTTTAAATCGCTAGAGAATAATAATCTTATGCTGAGAGTTATGGCTCTCAAAGCTCTAACTGCATGGAGCTGATAAGCTAGCAGCTTACATAAATACCACAGGTATGATATTATATTATATAAAAGTTGTGATCATCCTTAAATACCACAGGTATGATATTATATTATATAAAAGTTGTGATCATCCTGGCCCTAGTTATGGACTATTTGTCCCCAGCGCTTTAATTTGGGTATTATGACCCACCCACAGTAAACCTACAGGGCAATTGTGATTTACTTGTGTGCAGGGTCATGCTAAAATCTCATCTGCACAAATTGATGTTATCATAGGCATAAAGTGATACGCTCTTCAAATGGCGGATCAAATGATGTGGCACAAAGCAAAAACATGCACGATGGCACGAAAGATCAAAGTTTACTACCCTATTACATGACTCCGTGAGCCAAACAAGATCAAGTGTTTTCAAAGGACCAAATATATAAACCGCCCGGCGGATCACTCATCTTGGCCTTGGCGACTTGAGCCTTCCGGATCATCCTTCTCCGGTTCTTCGTCCTCCTCCGCCGTCTGGAAGTTTGGTGTTGACCAATCAATGCCACGTAAGGCGTGGAATTCTGCTTCATCATCAATAAGATTTGACGGGTCAACTTCAGGGGCGAAAATATGCTTACGAATTGGAGGAATCAGATCCATCACTTTATAAGCTGGCGTAGACATCTTCTAGTTTTCTGCATTATAAGCCAGTTGATATTTTGAGAGATTGGTTTCATCAGCAATTACTGTCGCATGAGGACGAATTTCTTTAACGCAGGCGGCGAAGTCTTGCTGGTCAAAAGGAGTGCCATCTTCTTTCAGGCTTGGATACCCAGTAGCTACCTCGGCCGGGTCTAGCTCCGGTAACCATGCCTTGGCACGGCTCAAGGCCGTCACGACGCTGGCTCTCGCACATGACCGTTTTATCTCTTGAATCCTCGCAGGAAGAATTGACAATTTTTTTCAACACGTCACTTAGTAGGTTGGGTCCTTGATTTTTTGGAGGCTAGTGTGCGCTGAGTTCCGGTATATAGCTGATCAACCAGCGTATATACGGCTTTAAGGTTCACCAGCACATCTTGATTAAGATTACTGCTCCTTGGACCTGTGTGACAATCCTGGAAGTAATCAGTGGTGGTTTATACAATCACGGAAGAGATTCAATTTCAATGTTTACACGACGAATTACCAAAGATAGCAGAAACCATCTGAGACACCTGGCGTTTTAAACTGATAAGCTCAGTGGTCACCTTTTCCAGATCAGCTTCAGCCTTTTCGGCGTGCTGTGTTAGAGCGGTTTTCTCTTCGGCCCAGGAGTTTCTTTCAGCATGAAAACCGTTTTCAGCTTTTCCGTTTCCTCCAGAATAAACTTGAATTTTGAATTGGCTTCCCGGGTCTCAGACTCTTGAATTTCCAGCCGGGTCTATGCATCAGCCAATTGTGATTGAAGTTCAGCGGTGGCCTCCTGTAGAAACACAGAGTTACAAACACATTTATATCCGAGTTATAGGAATAGAAGTCCCAAGCCTTTTGCAAGCAACAACACTTGGCACTTGGGGGCTAATGCCTACCAAAGAATTCTTCCTACAACAGTTTATATGACTAAGTCCCAAGCACTTTGCAAGCAATAGTACTTAGCACTTGGGGGATAATGCATGTTTGTTCATATTTCATTACTACTTTATGATGACCCGTCAGTGCCACGGACAACCACAGCCGACTCATGGGGGCTACATGAGTAAGTTGGGATCTGTAAACAGTGATAAGTACCGGTTTATTCATGTTGATTAAACCGGCCCTTGGGGGCTACGGATGCAATGTTGATCATTAAAATTCAGTTTAAGTGAAAGATGTCTTTTTGAAGGATTTTATATCAAATATGCTTTATACTCATTGCTATTCTAAGTCTACAGCATATTCAATTCTATTATACACAGTAGACTTGGGGGCTGACAGGATATGCATGATGTATTTAAGCCAGAATTCATACCTCATATTTTTGATGCATTTGCTTCACCATATAAATTTCAAGATCTCGGCCGGTATGTACTTGGTTGAGGTAGCCAGAGAGTACTTCACTGCTGCTCAATTGGGAATAATGGGTTACATCAAATCTCATTTTTCGCTTTTCAATGAATTCCTGTTTAGCAGAGTGTTGAGCCAAGACGGTTGGATTTCCCGGTTCTGTAAAGCCGGTGCCAGTGATCGTAACATCATCAGTATGAGTCTCTGACGGTTTAAGTGGGCTTGATGATTCAGTATTCAAAGGATTGAGTCTTGTCTGGTCGCTGGAGAGGTCAGGAATTTCTGGTGGATCGTTAAGGACAGGCTCGTCGGGTGGTACCATGGAGGTATCGGATGCTGGAATTTGTTGTTCTAGATCAGGAACTTTGGGATCTTCAGCTAGCTTGATCGCCTTTGCCCTCTTGTTAGGCTTTGCTTTTCCAGTGCATGATTCATGAGAGATCAGTACAAGTATAAGAGCATAAGGAGATAGAAAACAAAAGAGATGTTACCCAGGGGCAGTCTTGAAATCTGGTAGCTAGGTTTGAGATGAATCGCCGAAGGAAGAGCGAGAAACCTCCTGATAAGGTTGGATTGAAAGGAGTAAGTGACTGACGAATGAGACCTGCCAGGGGGTAAAAAGAGTTAGGTTTGGAAAGACCTCGTTTTGTCGTTTTCATGGAGTTGGAGTATTTGGTAAGCCGGACGATAACTCTTCACCTCCGTTGGTCTGAGTTTGTCGCTGGCTCTCATGCTGTTGTTGCTTCAAAAGAAAGTGGGGATCCAAATGAGAAAAGGAGTGTGAAAAGCTTACTTTACAGGTTACCCGTCAAATTTTCTATCTTGGCAAAGGCTCTGAGTCAGACGAAATAATAGTTACCTCTTCCTCAGCTGCTTGGCTGGCCCCCGTGTCATCCTAAGCATAATCAGTGTCAATAAGGTGATTGAAAAAGGAGCCAAGGGAGTCAAGGGCTACCTCCGACTCAGAATTGTCATCCAGTTCAAACATGCTAGAGGCGCTTGATTTCTTCTTATTTTTCTTAGTGGTTTTTTTGGCGGCTTTTTTGGCAGCCCTGGCCTTCTTGGCAACTTCATGGTTGTATTTCTTCTTCCAAAAATCAGAGTCAGCCTGCGAAAAGTCATCAAAGTTGAGTTAATAAAGAGTTTAAATGATGAGGTAAAGGTAAGAAAATTGGAGACTCACATCTGGTGGCGGGTTAAGTTTGCAGAAAGGGTTCAGACCCACTTTGCTACAATCTTCCGGATCTTCAGTCAGAAGGGACTTGGTCATTTCATTGATTGCCTCGTCAGTTAAGCGCACAGAGTTGTGGCGCAGCGGATCCTTTATATCACCAGTGTAAGTACACATTAAGCCGGGCTGCCGGCTCAAGGGTATAATTTGCCAAGAAATCCAGCACCGAACCAAGTCAATGCAAGTTAACCCATTTCCCAGCAGATCTTGACCTTTGTAGTGGTGGGGGCAAGCTTTGCACGTTCGGCAGCGGTAAGCTTCTCAGGAAGAAGATGTTTTGGGTCCAGGCGCTCGACACGATAACCCGACAATGGATTCTCGTGAGCCAGAGAGGTATCTTTGCAATAAAACCATGTATGGTTCCAGTCCTTGGGATGACTCCGCAAGTAAGCATAGGGGAAGATAGCATCTCTTCTTCGTTGAATTGAGATTGCGCCGAGTTCCAAGTTGGGTCTGTTCATGAATTTGTTTTGGCGGTTCAGATAAAAGTATTCTCTGAAAAGTTCAACACTGGGCTCCTCTTGAAGGTATACTTCGCAGAAGAGTTGAAAGTTGCAAATGTTTGACACGGAATTGGGTCCAATTTCTTGCGGATGGAGTTGAAAGAAGTGCAGAACATCTCGAAAAAAATTAGAGCCGGGTTGTGAGAAGCCCCGGTTCATGTGGTCAGTGAAAACAATGACCTCATCATCCTTTGATTGAGGTCTTTCTTCGCCTGGATTGGGGGCGCGATAATGCATGAAATTCTTTGCTGGCAAGTACCCTATTTTGACAAAATCTTTGAGAGTGTCTTCGGTAACAATGGACTTAACCCAGTTGCATGAAGTGACTGTCTTTGGCGGCATTGTGAAGAGAGAATCCTAAAAGAAAGAAAAGAATTGCCATGTTAAGTTGATTCATTAAGCCGGAAGTAAAAAGCTACAGTATATACTTCGAATGGCGGCTTAAATGGGGCCTAATAATATATGGGTAATTATAAGCCGGTGATGTAAGCCGCCATGACAAGCACTGGTATTCAAGATCTAACAAAAGCAAACTTTACTAAGTGTTGGGACAAACAGGTTTCACATATTGGAGCTATAAGATTGGATCTGCAGCAGTTCAGAGAAATGAAATAAAATCTAAACCTAAGGTGGCAGCAGCAGAAAAGCAGGGATGCCTAGATGAGATATGTTGCAATGAGGATATACTCTGATATTAAAAAAACAAGTGCTAAAACTGCTACCGCACAAGATTGGTGTTGTTTTCAGATCAAAACTATGCAATCTAGGAAAGAAAAGGAGGAACGGTGATGAACGCCGACGAATAGGGAAACCCTAAGGCAGATTTATTAAGAGGAAAGATGAATGCTTACCGACGCTGATGAAACAACGGAGGGGCGTCGCGGTGTTCTGGTTTGTTCAAGGTGATGCAGCGGCCGGAGTTGAAGCAGTGAATGAAGATCGACGGCGGCGGAGCTCGGGCGCACTGGAGCGTTGCGAGGAAGAAGAGGAAGACGAGAAGGCAAAAGGGGGAGAGTGAAAGAAGGACTCGTGGCCCTATTTATAAGGCTGGAAGGATAAGTGGCATGCACGGGAATCGAGGAGACAAGAAAATGGATATGTGACGGCATAAGCACCTCAATTTTTGGAGGTTCATTAAAAGAGAAGATTTATTAAGATTTGGGCCGTATATAATATTAATAACAGGTCACGTCATGGTGGATTACCGCAATTTCAGGAGACGACGTCATAGCGGGTTATGATATTTCACAAGAAGATGAAGAAGGTTTTTTTCGAAGTGTTGAAGATTGACATGAACAGGTTCAAATCAACTTGGGGCCTAATGTTGGGGATGTGACTATTGAATATGACCCACCCAGGAGGGGCCGGGTTATATCAATGGCGGTTCATAAGCCAAGCCCATGAAGATGTTGAAGATGGAGGTTCATGTAGTAGGTTTGTTAAAGGGCCCAAAGCCCAAAGGCGTCTTAAGGCCCGTAAGTGTAAACCACCATGTATACGTGACTTGTATTGTAAGGCATGTAAGATAAGTCACCGGGCCGGACACGTTTGTATGAGCCGGTCGGGACTCTGTAAGCCGCGGGGCATCAACCCGTGTATATAAGGGGACGACCCGACATCGGCTTAGGTCAAGAAACAGCAGATCGAAAGCCAAGCTAAGCATATCCGCTCCCTGGTAATCGAAACCCTAGCAATATCACCTCAAACTGGATTAGGCTTTTACCTTCACCGTAAGGGGCCGAACCAGTATAAACTCCTTGTGTCCTTTGTCCCATTTTAACCCCTTTAAGCTAACTACGTCGCAATGGCTCCACAACTAAGTCCTTCCACTAGGACATCTGCCGTGACAATTCCACGACAAAGAGGTTTTGGAAGTTTAAGTCCATGACGAATCGGTGGCTCCGAGTGCTCCTCACCCAGAGGGTTCGAATCTGACTTGATCAAACTTTGTGATGTATCATAAATAGAGTTTGAGACGAGAACAGCATGGATATCTATATGGAGTACTTAGGCATTCTTGTCCATCCATTTGGCAAAAGAAAAGACCAAACAATCAAAGCAACAAATGGATGTCCTCAAATGAGAAAAATATGCAATCAACATGCTCACACAATAAGATGGCAAATGAAATATGTGGCAAAGCATGCACAAACACTCTATCAATCAAGCAATTGGCAATGACTAAGTCATCTATATATGAGTATATTGACTAGGGAGTCAAATGAGAACATTTGATCGTAGGTCATACTCATTGTTTAAGCACAAGTGGGGTTACCACTTTTACGTAAAGCATTGTTGTGTTCACTCCACTAGAGTTGCTTTAGCTCAATTCTTAGAGTAAAGCTCCCCCTAGATGTGATATCCCCCCTAAGAGGGATCAACTAACCTTGGGTTTTGTCGATGATGACTTCATGTAGATGTTGAAGATGTGGATGCTCAAGGTTGGTGTAGATCATTTGGAGCAATTCATTGGAGTGAGTTGCACTTTCAATACCTACATGGGTTAGTCCCACAAGGAACAAACAAGGATATCCATATACATAGAGTGAAGTTCACACAAGATGACGTCCATGAAAGCATTAGGTTACCTTGTCCCTTGTCTTACCAATAAGAGGGTTTGTGACTCCTTGAACTAGTGCAAGATGTGGAAGTTGTTTGCACTTGTTCTCGCCAAAATGATATGAGTGAAGTATGTTGGCGGAGTCACCCTCAAGAACTCTCTAGTTCTTCTTCTTCAAGATCCACATCATCTTGATGGGTATCCTTGGAGTTGTAGTAGTACTTGATGAAGTGGAACTTGATGTAGTATTGGTAACACACTTGACCAAGGCCTTAGGAGCTTCTTCAAATGCATCAATCTCCTCTTGAAGCTTGTCCTTGCCTTTTTTCTTGTGGTCTTGTGGTGGAAGATCATCTTCAGCTTGTCTTCCCTTGAAGGAAGTAGGATCATACTTCTCTTGTTGAGGAACAAACTTCATCTTGGGGTATTGATCTTCTTCCCACTCAACTCCATTGGCATTGAACTTCCGCTCAAAACCGACACCTTGATTCTTCCGATGCCTACCTTGCTTGCGTACAATTCCTCAAATTGCTTACTTCAGGCAAGGCTCTTGTAAACACATTTCTCTATAATTCCCTTGAATAAGCTATTTTCTTGCTCAAGTGTAACTTGGCTAAGAGAATCATTAGTGGAATCAATAGAACTACTAGAAGCAACAATATTGGATTTAGCATGATTATTGTTACTACTAGATGAAGAATCTTTCTTACTCTTGTTGCTAGATTTTACTTGTGGCATGTAAGTAGACAAGAGTAAATGCTTGGCAATGTAAGAATAAATTTTCTTCCGAAGATCATCATTGATGGCCTTTAAAAACCCATGCTCTTGCTCTAGGTTGAGATTTTCAAAGCGTAGCTTCTCATGATCTCAATGATCTTCTAAGGTAGTTTCATGAGCTAACTTAAGAGTGTTTAGTTCTTTAGTTAGACGCTCAATCACCTTCTTATCATCGTCATTCGTTTTATCTTGATTAGCATGATTAATAGCAAGTTTATCATAGTTTTCATCACTACAGTTGTCAACAAGTAAATCATCATCACCTAGCAAATCATATTCATCACTATTGAAATCAACATACTCGGGGCATGATACCTTTGGACCTTTAGCCATGAAGCATCTTCTAATTCCTTCATTTGGTGAGTCAAATATGTCATAGGAGTTGGTTGATACAAGTGCTAGACCGGCAACACCTTCATCTTGAGTATATTCGGAGTCGGAGTGATAACTTCTCTCGGAGTGGTGGTCAGAGTCGTTGCCGGATACCCGTTCACCAACATGAGCTTGATGTCTTCATTTTGTATAGCTCCTTGATGACTTGTCCTTCCTTTCTGAATCCTTGCTTCTGTGAGGGGTTCTTCGTTCATAACGAGCATATCTAGTCCTTCTCTCTCTTGGAGGTGATTCTTCTCTTCTACTTCTCCTTTTAGGTGAGTCTTCTCTTCTTTTGTAGGGAGTCGTACACTCATTGGAGTAGTGTCCGGGTCTTCCACAATTGTAGCAATTACGTTCACGACTAGAAGATCTTTTGTCATTGTAGGACCTTGACTTGGAACTTGTTTCTTTGCTTCTATTCTTGTAGAATTTGTTGAAGTTATTCACAATTAAGCTCCTCATTGAAGACTTGTCTCTCACTTGATGATGTAGGAGCATCACATGAGGCTTTGTAAGCACCACTAGACTTGTTGTGAAGCTCTTCTTTATCCTTGAGTGACATCTCATGAGCAACAATTCTACCAATGACTTCCGTTGGCTTGAGATCTTTCTAATTGGGCATCATTTGGATTAATGTGCACATGGTGTCATATTTTCCATCCAAGGCTCTTAGGATCTTCTTGATGATTAATATGTCGGTCATCTCGTCACTTCCTAAGCCGGCAATCTCATTTGTGATGAGAGCAAGCCTGGAGTACATTTCAGCGACACCTTCACCATCTTTCATTTTGAACTTGTCAAGTTGACTTTGAAGTACATCCAATTTGGATTCCTTGATGGAGTCGGTACCTTCGTGCATATCAAACAAAGTATCTCAAATTTCCTTTGCATTCTCAAGACGGCTAATTTTGTTGAATTCTTCGGGGCACAACCCGTTGAAGAGGATATCGCAAGCTTGAGCATTGTATTGCAGCATCTTCAATTCTCCCACGGTAGCTTCACCATTTGGTTCTCTCCCATTGAATAATTCACCTTGCAAGCCAATACACACAATAGCCCAAACGGCAGGGTTATGTCCAAGAATATGCATTTTCATTGTATGCTTCCAACTAGCAAAATTCGTACCATCAAAGTAAGGACCAATATGGTGGTAATTTCCCTTGCTAGACGTCATACTCTCCTAGGTTGTGAAACCAAGGCTATGATCACCAAAGCTATGGAAATCAAGGCAAATGGAGACCAAAGCTCTGATACCACTTGTAGGATTGAAAGTATGTCTAGAGGGGGGTGATTAGACTACTTGACCAAATAAAAATATAGCTTTTTCCCAATTTTAAGTCTTGGCAGATTTTAGCAACTTATCACAAGGCAAGTAATTAACCTACACATGCAATTCTAAGAGGATAGCAGCGGAATGTAAATCATTGCATATGAAGGTAAAGGGAGGAGTTTGGAGGGGAGCAAACACAATGTAGACACGGAGATTTCTGGTGTGGTTCCGATAGGTGGTGCTATCGTACATCCACGTTGATGGAGACTTCAACCCATGAAGGGTAATGGTTGCGCGAGTCCATGGAGGGCTCCACCCACGAAGGGTCCATGAAGAAGCAACCTTGTCTATCCCACCATGGCCATCGCCCACGAAGGACTTGCCTCACTTGGGTAGATCTTCACGAAGTAGGTGATCTCCTTGACCTTACAAACTCCTTGGTTCAACTCCACAATCTTGATGGAGGCTCCCAAGTGACACCTAACCAATCTAGGAGACACCACTCTCCAAAAGGTAATAGATGGTGTGTTGATGATAAACTCCTTGCTCTTGTGCTTCAAATGGTAGTCTCCCCAACACTCAACTCTCTCTCACGGATTTGGATATGGTGGAAAGATGATTTGAGTGGAAAGCAACTTGGGGAAGGCTAGAGATCAAAATGCTTGTGGTTGGAATGGAATGTCTTGGTCTCAACACATGAGTAGGTGGTTCTCTCTCAGAAAATGGGTAGTGGAAGTGTAGGCACGTTCTGATAGCTATCTCCACGAATGTAGGAAGGGCAGAGGGTTATATATAGCCTCCACACAAAATCTAACCGTTACACACAATTTACCAAACTCGGTGGGACCGAATAGTTAAACTCGGTCAGACCGATTTAGTTCAAAATGTGAACGTTAGGCTTTTCGGCGGGACCGACATGATCAACTCGGTGAGACCGATGTGCTAGGGTTAGGGCATAACATGATCTCGGTAAGACCGATCACATGAACTCCGTGAGACCGATTTCAGTAAAAGGCAAGCAGAGAGTTGGTTAGGCAAACTCGGTGGGACCAATCGCTCATTTCGGTGAGATCGAAATGTTACAAAAAGGAAACAGAGAGTTTGCATTGCGAACTCGGTGGGACCGATAGCTCATCTCGGTTAGACCGAAATGTTACGAAGGGAAATAGAGAGTTTGCAATCCCATCTTGGTGAGACCAAGATCCCTATCGGTGAGACCAAACTGATTAGGGTTTCTGGCTATGGCTATTTCAAGTGAATTCGGTAGTGCCGGGTAGATCAAATCGGTGGGGCCGAGTTTGACTTTTGGTTTGGGACATATGTGGAAATGAGAAAGTGGTTGAGGGCTTTTGGAGCATATCACTAAGCATTTTGAGCAAGCAAGCCATTAAGCAACACCTCATCCTTTTTTAATATTATTGGCTTTTTCCTATGGACTCAATGTGATTTTGGATCACTAAAATGAAAATGTAGAGTCTCGAGTTTGTGCCAATATGTGTCCTTAGCATTTTGAGGGGTCCACATCTCTAGTCCATGCCATGCCAATCAATGAACTTTCTGAAAATATTATCTTGAATGGATATTAGTTCAATGTGCTATATGTTGTTAAGAATTACCAAAACCACCCAGGGATTAGTTGCACTTTCAGAACTGCTGCGGAATAGCAGAGCAGACGGGGGAGTAACGAGGATGTAGAAGTTACCTTTGCTTGGTGACAAGGTCGACGCGATGGACCGACTGTGTGGACTCCCGATGACGGGAACTGGCCTCCACAATACTTTTGTCGTGGAATTGCCTTGCCGCTGAACCACCTTGCGACGAAGAAGGAGGATAGCAAGAGGGGTGATGCAGGTGGAGAGAGTGGACGATTGGGCGTGACTAGAAATGCCAACTGTGTGAGATTAACGGCAAGTGGAGCGAGAGGGCGAGTGGACAGTTCAGGTGAGCGATGGTTCCACCGCACGTCATCGTATGCTAACGTGGCACTCGAGCCGGGGTGACTACACTGCAAGATTCGTGCAGAGAAAATGGGCAGTGATGGCCACATTCAGATCAACTTGCTTCCTGCCACACGTGTGGCACTTATCATTTGGGTATTCATTTTTGTTTTGATTGATGGAGGGTTTCCTTATTTCTATGTTGCGCAATAGGTAAGGGTGACCGGTTGAGGCAAAGTTAATTAGCACATGCTAATAATTTGGGCCCACTAGTTAATAAAATAAGGAATCTGATAACGCCCAAACGTCAGGTACGAGCACAAGCAAAATCAAACGTTTTCGATGGCGGGTTTAGTTATGTGAGGATGACAACTTTAGTTCGCAAGCGTAGCAACTTCGTGAGGTTTATTTTTAGCGAGTGTTAGGCGCTGGCCGGTCGGCACGTAGCCGTCAGATGCGCTTCATGTGAGTCGTCTGATCGCTATCTTGCTTCCACACTGATTCGTCCCTTTCCTTCGTCCAAATGCACACACACAGAGAGAGGGAGAAAATGAGAGAGCGAAAGAGAGAGAGAGAGAGAGAGAGAGAGAGAGAGAGAGAGAGAGATGGAGCGACTTTGAGCCATCGACTCCTGCCCCCTTTCGGATGTGCCCATCGGTGGCTCGCCTCACGTATCCCTGCGTGAACAGCGCCATGCCGTGCCCCCAAGGTTGTATCTCGCCATATAGTGCTCCCCTGACCTGTTGCATGTTGGTTGTAACTCTCCCCATGTCCCGGTTGCAAGACCGCACTGATCGTCGCCTCCACACCAGATCTCGCCGTCTGTGATTCGCAACATCCCACCCCCATCGACCTCGTCATGCTCGTTGGTGCATTTGTAGCACAATTGCAGCCATGACAATAGTTTGTAGCAAATTCCGTTGCCGGTTGTAGCAAAAACCGACTATGGTTGCAGCAAAATGTCGTCATCGTCGTCGCAGGTCGTAGCTAAGACATGAAGTTTGAAGCGTTTTTCAATGCCGGTTGCAGCTTTTGTAAGAGCTGGTTGCAACTTTTCATTGTCGTCCATGGCTTTGGTCTCTACGGTTGAAACTTTTTTCAACGGCAGATGAAGCTTTTTTCATTGCCAAATGAAGCTTTTTTTCGTTGCCAGATCAAGCTTTTTTCATCACGGGTTGCAACTTTTCGTGGTTGTCCATAGCTTCAGTCGTATATGGGTTGAAACTTTTTTCATTGCCGGTTGAAGCTTGTTTTCGTTGTCGGTTGAAGCTTATTTGGTCGTAGGTAGTAGCATCGGGCATGTCTCCAGATTCCAGCAAAAAATAATGTCTCGCCCTCGCCCTCCCGCAGTAGGCCCGTGCCACCGGCGTCTCCGCTTGCAGCACCCAACTCGCAGGCCTCTTCGGCGATGCGTCAGCACCGACCGATCCATGCAGCATCCCTGCAACGGGGGAGCATGTGTGATGTCATCTTCCCATAGTGGCGATGACTATCTTGGAGCTGGGAGAAGAGATGCTCATAGTAGCACCGATGGGAGGAGATGCTCGCAGCATCAGTGGGCGTCCGGGCGGCAGCAGGCGGTGGTCGCCCTCCACCGACAAGAAACAGGGAGAAGGGGAGAAGGAGGTCGCTCGGGGAGAAGAGGGACCTCGCATGTGGATAAGGTATAGGAGGTTGGGCGTTGCGAGACGCATGATCTCTCCGCATCATATGGCTCACGATGGACCGGCCAAGCATCGCGTCGGTCGGTCGTAGGGAAACGTTCCCTTTATTTTGACAAAAAAATTCGTGTGTCAACTAACTTGCTATCCATGCGTCACTAGAATTGCCATCGCAAACATTCGATTTGCCATGTGCCCATACCTGACATTAGGTACTTATCATTTTTCATAAAATAAACGGTTCATATCAAATAGGTACGAGGTAAGAGGGACCATCTTAAAAGGGCCCATTCATCTATGCATGTATGAATCGACTGGAACGAGCATGCACAAGAACTGGAAGATGTTCTTCGCAGAAGAAGCAGCCTGGTACGGTGCGATCAAGAGCAGCTGATAACACACGGCTTTGTCCTCGCACGCGGCAATGATGACAGCTTTGCATGGGCGTCCTATAGTTGTGTCTTCGCGCGAGCGACATGGCATGCTATTCTTTCCTGGTGCTCCCCGACCACGGCCATCCCGGACGGCTCCGTTGGCTTCTTCGACTGGCTGCCTACTGCTCTCCTAGACACCCCGGTGCCGAGGCGACGTGGACTCGTCACCGTGGCCTCACTGGTGGCGTGGTCCCTCTGGCGGCACCGGAACACTGTCATCTTCGACAAGATTGCACCCTCACTGTCATCGCTAATTGCCGCAATCAAGGTTGAAGCTCGCTTTTGGGCCATGGCTGGAGCTAGAGGAATGAACTTAGGGCTAGCTGTAACCTGAACGTGTCTGTTGGGGGCTGAGCAACCCACTGTCTTCTGCTCCTCTCGTCACCACAGCGTCACCAATCTTGTGTACATCTCTATGGTGATCCCCTGTACTTTCTAACTTTCTCCCCTATCAATGCAATGATACGATATCTAAGCGTATTCGAGAAAAAGCCATGGTCGTCGGTTCTGTCACAGCACAACGGCGTCCACATCTCAACACGGACGCTAGCATGGCACTCCTGCCGGCGTGGAGGAGCCATGGTCCTCTGTAGTATCTGTTTTATGTCCACATGCTGTGTGCGGGTGCGTTGTAGTAGTGGAGAAAAAAATCATAAATTCTGAGTTGTAGAGTCTTGAGCACACAATGGACTAGTTGCCAGTTGAAGGGAAATTTTTGGCTAAAACTCAACGAAAGCAACCGTATGCAAACGAGAAGGCCATTAAGGCATAAGCTCAAATCCTATCAGCAAGCCCGCGTAAATGCTCACATTTACAGACGATCTCATACTCGCATAAATAAACATTTGTGGGGAATGGGGACCGGTCATCATCAACAAGCCACACAGAATGGCGATGCTAACCAAGGTAAAGTAGCATCAGCATCATTAGCAATCAAAACAGAACAATCATACTGTTATGGCACTGCTAGGAGGGTGCGCGAGGGACGGCCGGGGATCTTTTGCCCACGGCCGGGCAAGATGAAAGGGATTTCCTTCTTAATTCTTTCTTGATTAGATTGATACATCTCCTCTCTTTATATAGAGAGGTTTACTTGATTCCCAAGCAAGGCTTACTTGACCCCTAAGCAAGCGACCCTTATCTCTAATTAACCCTAAGACTAACGGGCTATACCGCTAGCCCAGGCCATTAGACCCATTATGTACTATAACACTACACCCCACCTGGACATGCAGCTTGTCCTCGAGCTGCAGCCTAACCAACTTATAACCATGACTCGACGCAACACAGACCTAACACCTAAAAACAAGCCTTTTACATCTCGGCTTGTTTTATTACTCACAACCTAAAATGGACTGGGATGATTTATTTTAAACCTCTTAACAAAAAAATGAATACCATCCGCACGTCAGACGTGCACATGTACAGTCACCTGAATCCCATGGACACCATCTGGACAAAAGGAGTGCATGTGTATGGCCACCTGGAAGTGGTCGCAAGAGCGACCAGCAGAGGCGCCCTCGCGGCGGCCGGCGGCGGAATGCAGTGGTGCTACGCGGTGCGCTCCTGTCGGTGACACCACGCCTTCTCCCCACTGGACGGTTGTTGCTCGGCACCGCACATAGAAGAGTGGAGGGCTGTCAATGGAGAATGGCGAGGAGGGGTGCACCTCCCCAACCGCCGATGTCACAGACTTTGAGGGCGCTGTCCGTGGGGAAAACAGCATGCCCAAGATCCCCGACGCAGCGGACGAGATCGAGGTCCTTTGCACAGCTAAGCGCAACTAGGAGGAGCGGCAGCTACAGACCACGCAACTCCCGCACACGCCGATGCGCTAGGAGGCCGCGTGCAGCAGCCTGCAGCCTCACCGCCGCCGACACGTGGCGGGTAGTGATCCAAGATGGAAGCGATGATGGCGACGGCGAGAACTTGATCTGCTGGATGGGGACGCCCTGGTGAAGTGGTGATGGCGACGGCGGAAACTTGATCTGGTGGATCGGGACTCCTGTCGGTGCGGTCGATGCGGGGCCGGAGCTGATCGGCGATGGCTACTGCGGTGGAGCGCCGGGCGCGGCGAAGGTCGCCAGGAGCGGTGGCTGCCACTGCAGCCAGGGCGGGGCGGTGGATGGCAGCTGTTGCAGCGGCCCGGTGAGCGCAGCGGAGGCCACCTGGTGCGGCTGCCATGGTAGCCAGGACGGGGCGGTGGTGGCGGTGGATGGCAGCTGCAGCGGCTACTGCAGCAGCCCGGCGAGCGCGGCGGTGGCCGCCTGGTGCGGCGGCTGCCACGGCAGCCAAGACGGGGCGGTGGATGGCTGCTGCAGCAGCCCAGCGAGCGCGGGGGGCCACCTGGTGCGATGGCGGTGATGGGCGGCGCAGCCAGGTGCGGCCCGTAGGACTCGGCCAGGAACAGGCGGGTCTCCTGGACCACCTGTGTTAGGTCCCGCGGCGCCCCGGACACCTCCTCCGGGGTGAGGACGACGGGGGCAGGCGCAACGGAGGATCCCGACGCGGGCAGGAGCAGGGCGACGGTCGTGGTAATCACCGGAGGCGACGAGATGACCGGCAGCAAAAGAGACTAGTGGGACCGCGGTGAACACATGATCGAACCGAAGCTAGCTGATACCAAATTGTTATGGCCCTGCTAGAAGGAGGGCGCGAGAGGGCCGGCCGGGGACCTTTTGCCCACGGCCGGGCAAGATGGAAGGGATTTCTTTCTTAATTCTTGCTTGATTAGATTGATACATCTCCTCTCTTTATATACAAAGGTTTACTTGACTCCCAAGCAAGGCTTACTTGACCCCTAAGCAAGCGACCTTTATCTCTAATTAACCCTAAGACTAACGGGCTATACCGCCAGCCCAGGCCATTAGACCCATTACGTACTATAACACTACACCCCACTTGGACATGCAGCTTGTCCTCGAGCTGCAGCCTAACCAACTTATAACCATGACTCGACGCAACACAGACCTAACACCTAAAAACAAGCCTTTTACATCTCGGCATGTTTTTTTACTGTCAACCTGAAATGGACTGAGATGATTTATTTTAAACCTCTTAACAAGAAATGAATACCATCCGCACGTCGAACATGCACGTGTACAGTCACCTGAATCCCATGGGCACCATCTGGACAAAAGGAGTGCATGTGTATGGCCACCTAGAAGTGGTCGCAAGAGCGACCAGCAGAGGCGCCCTCGCGAAGGCCGGCGGCGGAATGCAGTGGTGCTACGCGGTGCGCTCCTGTCGGTGACACCATGCCTTCTCCCCACCGGACGGCTGTTGGTCGGCACCACACATAGAAGAGTGGAGGGCTGTCGATGGAGAATGGCGAGGAGGGGTGCGTGTCACACCCTCGATGCGACTATAGCTCCCACGTGTCGAGGCACGACTTAGAGACATAATCGCATTGAAGGCATATGTCGCAAGTTAGGCAATCTTCACAACATCCCATGTAATATGAATAATAAAGGGGAGATAACATAGTTGGCTTGCACTCACCACGTCAATCAAGTACATAAATAACATTACATCATCCAAACACTCATGGCCCGACTACGGCGCCAAAATAAAGAGAACCCAACAGGCGACAACGTCCCGTTCACCCCCAACTGGGCACCACTACTGATTGTCAGGAAAGGAAACATAGTATCGTTGAGAGTCTTCGTCGAACTCCCACTTGAGCTCATATGCGTCTCCTAGAGCGGAATCATCAGGCCCTGCATCTGGTGTAATGGTAATCTGTGAGCCACAGGGACTCAGCAATCTCGCACCCTCGCGATCAAGACTATTTAAGCTTATGGTATGGCAAGGTAAAATATGAGTGGAACTGCAGCAAGCGACTAGCAAGTATGGTAGCTAACTTATTCGCAAAAGAGAGCGAGAAGAGGAGGCAAAGCACGAGCGAGAAGCTAGAGAACAATCTGCGCAAACATTACTCCAACACCGTGTCCACTTCCCGGACTCCGCCGAGAAGAGGCCATCACGGTAACACACTCAGTTGATTCATTTTAATTAATTAAGGTTCAAGTTATCTACAACCGGACATTAACAAATTCCCATCTGCCCATAACCGCGGGCGCGGCTTTCGAAAGTTCAATCCCTGCAGGGGAGTCCCAACTTAGCCCATGACAAGCTCTCACGGTCAACAAAGGAATAGACCTCCTCCCAAGACGTCCCGATCAGACTCGGTATCTCGGTAACTCAAGACACTTCGACAGGTTAAAACAAGACCAGCAACACCACCCGAATGTGCCGACAAATCCCGATAGGAGCTGCACATATCTCTTTCTCAGGGCACACTCAGATAAGCAGTCCGTACAACTAAAACCAGCCCTCGAGTTTCCCCGAGGTGGCGCTGCAAGGGGCTCTAGTTTGGACCAACACTCAGAGGAGCACTGGCCCGGGGGGGTTAAAATAAGATGACCCTTGAGTCTGCAGAACCCAAGGGAAAGAAAAAGGCTAGGTGGCAAATGGTAAAACCAATGTTGGGCATTGCTGGAAAAGCTTTAATCAAGGCGAACTATCAAGGGGTTCCCATTATAACCCAACCGCGTAAGGAACGCAAAATCCGGGAACATAACACCGATATGACGGAAACTAGGGCGGCAAGAGTGGAACAAAACACTAGACGAGAGGCCGAGCCTTCCACCCTTTACCAAGTATATAGATGCATTAAGATAACATGGCAATATAATGATATCCCAACAAGTAAATAAAAGATGTTCCAACAAGAAACGGCCTCCAATCTTCACCTGCAACTAGCAACACTATAAGAGGGGCTGAGCAAAGCGGTAACATAGCCAATCAACAGTTTGCTAGGACAAAGGTGGGTTAGAGGTTTGACATGGCAATTTAGGTGGCTTTCAAGCAAGTGGTAGGCATCGTAGCAATGGCATAGCAAAAGAGCGAGCAAACTAGCATAGCAAAGATAGTAGTGATTTTGAGGGTATGATCATCTTGCCTGCACAGTTGTCAGAGTTGACTGGATCCTCGAAAGCAAACTCAACGGGCTCCTCGTTAGCGAACTTGTCTTCCGGCTCTACCCAAACAAGACAAACAAGCAACAAGGATACAATCAACCACGTGCAAGACCAAGCAATATGATGAAATGATGATATGCTATGCAGGATGCGATCCGGGATGCAAAATGCAAGATATGACAGGAAATGCATGAACCTGCCCTCAACATGGAAATCCAAGTGTGTCACTGGAAAGATGAGATGAAATCACTTGAAAACGATATAAAGAACGCCGGAATCGGAGTTACGGTTTGGAAATGGCAAGCGATTCAAAAATGACACCGGTCTGCGATTTACAGCAAGTAGGCATTTAAATGCAATGAAATGAACATGCTACAGCCACCAAACATGACAACAAAATACATGGCAGGGATGCATACAAGATGCTTAACAAAAGTCTAGCATTGAGCTACGGCCAATTCATCCATTAACAGGTTCAAACAAGCATGGCAAAAACGCAAATGGTAAAACAGATCTCAGACTTGGTGAAATTAACACTTGTCTGGAATTTCAGATCATATAGCCCTCTTCGGAGCAACAAAACAACATGCTACAGGACCTGAACATGACAAAGAAAGACATGGCATGGAGCTACTTAACAAGCTTAAGAAAAGTCCCTTAGTGACCTTGAGCCAAAAGGGATCACAAAATATAGTAACAAGCACACGAACATAGCAAAAACATAATCAGTTCTCAGACTTAGTGATAACTGGGACATGCTGAAACATAACTCACGAAGGCATGTTTACGAGCTCGATGCACTCACTACGGTGCAAGTCATGGCAAGACAAGCATACACCCATAAAGAAGGCACAAAATACAAGCTAGACATGGCAAGAACAATAGCATAGCATGCACGGATCAACTACAATAACACCGGCCGGAGCTCCGGCGAGGCGAGGCCTCCGGCGAGTGGCGGACGGCGGCCGGGGCGGCAGCGGCCGGCGGCCGAGGCGGC